>NW_017805832.1:104407-130708 GCF_001891065.2 Hippocampus comes
ACTTGAGTAGGGTAATATCATTCGTTTTGATCAGAGAGTAAATTTAAAGAGGATTCTGTTGAGGAGAGTCAGCTTTTCGTTTCTTTCTGGCTCTCCTTGGACGCAGGTTCTTTTATCTCTCTATAAGGTGGAAGAAGACCCAACCCCCCGTCGTTTTCTCTTCAGTTTATCACGACACAACACGAATCGATTCGGGCTCCTGTGAGTCTCAGATTTCATCAGGAAGCCCCGAAAAAATACAGTCTCACGTATATATAGGCATAGTATGTTAATTATATTAATGATGGGCGGGCAGTCCTTCCCCTTATGTAAAAATCAGAGCTTTGGGCCCAACGTCAAAGAAATGATAAAATGTCAAAGAAAAAAAAACAAATTAGTGAAACATCTGAGCTCTCTGAAGTGAGATCGAAAATCACGATTCGGTGACAATAATGCATTCATGGAGTTTGACAACATGTCTGCCATTTTTCAATAACACACTTTTATTAAAATCCTTGAGTCGCACCCAAAACGTAATGGCTTCTTCTTTGTGCCGCAGAGAAAATAATGGTTCAAGAAATATTCTTCATAAGTATTCTCTGTTGTTGAAAGCAAATGTGAGAAATAGGAGATTTGAGGGGGGCCAAGCGGTGTTTCTGAGTGCATGAAAAGAAATTCTGATCAATTTTCTTGAAACCTTTTGATTGCTTTAAAGTGCATGCCTCCACATTATTTGTCTCTGAAATTTATATTAACGCAGCTTTAAATATGTATTGTTCCAGTGGCTCATTCGCATCCAAATAACACCATTAGAACGAAATGCACGGCAACACCGACTCACGCCCGCGTCCAGAGTGGAGAATTGTTTCAGGTAGAGGCCGGTTGCACTTAAATCCTTTCGAGCCCTGACGCCGTAATTTTTACAGCAAGTCTGTGATCAGTTTAAAAGTGCGACCCATAATCAACATGCTCGCCTCTTCGCCCGCATTCCCCGTGGCATCCGCTCTTGTAAATAACCATGACGTTTTTTTTTTTTTTTAATCGACCCGTCAGAGCGCACACATTTAGAAGCCATTATAGTGCTCTTCATCACGTCGCAAGGCAACGGGTACACTCAAAGACATTGCATGCAGATTGATTTGAGAATGACCCACGAGCTCCAGAACTCAATGTCGTGTACATCAGCGGTCCTCGACCCCCGGGCAGCGGATCAATTGGTACCGGGCCGCACAGAATGAATACATAACTGACATTACTTCTGTTTTATTCATTTCGTAAAGTGAAAGATGTGTCGCGGTGCGTGGTGGAGGATCCCAAAAGGCAGCCAGGAAGGAGGAGCAAGGTGAACTAGACAAACTGTATGAACAAAATATTGAGGAAACTAAATCCAAAACAAACAAAAAGAATCCAAAGTCACAAACAAAAACCATGAGTGAAGCAAAAAAACTAACAGAAACAGCAACAGAAACCATGACAGTGACAGCAACAATGACCCGACACTGAGTGGTCGGGCCTCAAGTCTTTTAAAGTGACAACTAACGACACAATGACCAACAGGTGTGCAGCTGCACGAGGAGCCCTACAGTGCCACCTGTTGGTCACAAACAGATACATGACAAGATGGTTTATTTTGAAAAAAATTACCGGATTCTCTGTCACATCCGTGTACAATATATCACTCTTGATGCAGGTGAAGGCGGCGCTTCTCGGTCACATGTGTAGTTGACAGAAATGAACTTCTTTTTAGGCTTGCATGATTAAACACCGATTGTATATTACATACAAACTAAGGATTTTCTCAACAAAAAAAAAAAGAAAGAAAAAAAAACGGGCCTACGTTCTTAAAATAGGCATTGAACATGCTGCTTTCCATATTGTGCGTAGTGGGAAAAAATCCCCCAAAGCACTTTATAAGAACAAAAAAAGTAATTTCAAAGCATTATACCAAATCTTGTTTCATGTTTGCCGCCGCTGTTTATTCCATCATGTTCATGTTTGAGACCCTTAAGGAGCACACATTTGCCTGGCTGCGAAGCCGCAGTGCAGATGGGCGCATGCAAGCGGCTTTGAGACATGTTGCCAAGTGTGTCAGACAAACAAACAAACACACTGACATCCCACGACGGTGATTAGCCGAGGGTTTAACATCTCTCACTTCGGATGCGTGTTTCCGGAAGCGCTGAAAACATGCAGATTATGTCGGAGGAGGGGAAGGGGGGGGGGACTGGAGAATACCGTCGTCTCAGTTTAACCTGTGTCATTTTGGAGGGATTTCTAATTGTATTAGTTCAACCTTTTTAACTTCACGGGGCAGATTTTAACAAATATGAATAAAAGAATCATAATAAATAGCTGTTTAATGGCAGTCTTATCTTAACATAGCCAACTTTTGTGAAATTATGGTACTCTCACTGTGGCCTATGCAACTTTTGCGGGTGTCACGGTCGTTTCGTTCAGTTAGCAAGAAAGCACGCTCACTCTCATTCTCTCCTACAGCCTTTGAACAAAGAGGAACGGGTAAGAATAGAAATACTGCAGTAGCAAGTGTGCATCGAAGCATCATGCTGAACATAACCTCGACTTACTAAAAAAAAAAAAAAAAATGGCTGCAGCATTGTGACTCCACACAAGCCGCTGCAGCGTCTCAAGCCCCCCCGCCGCACGCAAGCCTTTGAAAAGAGCAAAGTCACCGCCTGTGCATCACTCATGCGATAATTGTGTTGTATAATATGCAAATGAAGGTTTCAGCTATAATCTACCCTCCGCCCAGCTGAGCGCAACGTTGAGCAACAGCACCACCAAGTTGTTTTGCTCTCTCGCACTGTGGGGGTTGACTGTGCGGTCATAATGAAGTCACTGGCGTGTTCAATATGATATCACGCTGCATAACCGCTCGGCTTTGCTCCCAAGGTGTCTTACATGCACAACAAGTTTGTGCCAAACAATACATCAATACATTCTTTGGGGGTTGTAAACTCATCTATTTTCTATAGGCTCACCGATGAGCGGGAGTCTATCTAGGATGAGGGGCGGGGGTATTTCAAACCCAAAACCGCAAACGTGTGAAACATTCATGCTAACCATTAGCTTACTGCGCTTCCCTTGTGAGGGTGTTTTGAAACATTATTTTTTTCTTCCAGATCAAGATATCTACTTCCTGTCTAGAGTTTATGATATATTCTACAGCAGGCGTCAGCAACATGGCGCCCGTGTCATGCCGAGGAATCACGCCTAGCCACTCGCGGGCCTCAACTAAAAATAGGTCACTGGTGAAACGTAACTTCTGATATCATTGCAATGATTGAAATTTTTTGAAGAATGACTATAAGAAATCAACCAGATCGGTCTGTTTGGATAAATTCATATTATTCACTCTTAATAATTTATGATTAAAGATAATTTTAACAAAGTTGTGATTTAGCTAGCAGGCCTCCACATTAATCAGCACTCAAGCAGTACAGTAGCTCTCAGGTTCAAAAACGATGGTGACACTTGCTGGAGATTAGCCCTGAAATTAACGCTTTCATGACTAAGTAATTGTAACCTGATAAGCTGTCCACTGTAGTAACCGCTGTCCCTCAAAGGGTTAAATTGTTTGTTTTTTTCCATTAATACAGGATTTAGTTGGTTTTATTTAAAAATTTTAAAACTATACTAAAAGTTTTCATTTTCAACAAATTTTCACTTTGTAACACAGTCAAATAAAGTTTAGCCAGGTGTGTTGAAAATTTGCTGTTTACGACAACATATGCTAATACCAGGTAGTGATTAATTGCATTTATGGTCTATTTTACTGCCAGCGAAATGTGCATACATCGCAATTACCCTCATAACGGTGACGGAGGGGCGGTGAGCAGGGCGCATGTAGCGAAACTATCATCGCATTCATACCGACATGGACAATTTTGAGGCTTCAATGAATCTAACATGCATGTTTATGGAATGTGGGCGGAAGCCAGCACTTAGAGAAAACCCGCGGAAGCACGGAGAGAGCACACAAAAACTCCACACAGGAAGGCTTCAAACCTCAAAACTAGGCACACGTGCTAACTACTAGGCCCAGCAACAAAATGCAACAGATAAATAAAAGGAGGAGGGTCTACAAATGAGGTTCTACGAGCTGTGTTTTCTGAGTGTACATTAGCTTCAAATATGATTCTATTCCCTAATTGTCATTTACCTTTGCTAATTGCTCAGTAGGAAATGTCCACATTAGGCTTTTATATCACATCAGTAAACATAGCGGAGGGATCAACATGAGACCTGATGGTGGAGGATCTCGTTCATTGCTTTGTGTTTGAAAACAACAGCCGGCATTGATATTGTATAAAATATATGCTTGCCTTTGTGACACCCCAACAAAATCCTCTGGCAACATCTCCTTGGTTTACTGTCGAATGAATCACTTAAGTAGATATTAATAAGCCAATTTTCCTCGTGCGTGTGTCATTTCTAGCACTGTGCCACAAAAAGCCGCATGGCCACCATTGGCTATCGTGGAAATAATTCCGCGGATTGAGTGGGCTGCCAGCAAATGACACAATTACCCTCACACACATGCACGCATGAGGACCCACGCACCCACACATGTACGGTTCCCGCGCGGAGATAGCGCTCGCCGAACGAGCTTTTTTAAAGAAGTGCCATACTTAATGCATGAACGGGCCCTCGTTGGCGCACATGCATGACCGAGACGTTTGTTGCACACGACTGTACATGTAACGTACAGTACCACACGTGAAAGATACTTAATGCACATTCAGGGCACCCTTTGGCCACTTTGCCGCACGTTTGACTAGAACAAGCAAAGCTAGGAGCCGTAAATATTCATTCCGTTGCACAAATGTAACGCATAAAGAATAGATGAGCAGCGGGCTTAGATACATATAGGACATGCTCAAAGACTAAAGACTGCACGGGGGGGACGTATAGCGACAATCATCGCGATTACAGACTCGCTGAGTACAATTGGCACGACCACAGAGGCCCCACTGTTTGTTTTTAACGCATTTGTACTTTAATTACCAAAGTCTGATTAATACGGGTCATAATTTGCGTGTGATGAGAGTGTGTCTCCATTCCGCTCTTGAAAGAGTTGGAAAATGAAACTTGGCGTGCGTGCAATGGCGGCGGCATATTATGAGTAGCGACTCATATCTGGTTGCTAACCTTCCACTAAAAGGTCAAGTGTCACCTCAGAAGGAATGCAAATGACACTGAGCGCTTACATAACGACGATCCAAGGAAGCAGACATGCTAATGCAAGGCTCTATGAGGCAGCAGGGTCAACAACTCCGGTCCTGGAGATCACCTATCCTCCATCTTTTAATCAGGGGTGTCAAACTCATTTTAGTCGCGGGCCAATTTGGAGTTACGTCTTCCCTTGGAGGGCCGTTATAACAGTGAAACCACAAAATTACTACTTCTACACAACAAAATAATAGATTTCTAGTTTTGAACTCAGTCAATTATAATAGTTTATTCAATTATTGTTCAAGTGAGTGTAAACTAGGTAGCAAAATTATTGCAAAATCTCAACGTTATTTATTACACACGACAATTTGAAATTTTGGGACAATTTTAGCAAGTTAACACACATGATTTGCTTTCGCGGGCCACATAAAATGACCTGGCGGGCCGGATCTGGCCCCCGGGCCTTGAGTTTGACACTATAATCTACCCTCAGTGTTTTAGATGTTTCCCTTGTCCGATACACCTGAGATCAAATGATTACGTGCCCTCGAGGCACGGAGTTGGTGACCCCACCCCCTTATGTTTGTGTCTGTCTAGGTTCCTCTTCTGCCCTTGGCTGTCGAGTTAGTTGCGCTTGAGTCATATTAAATCTGGAAATCATGGAACATAGTTTGTGGCATATTTACAGTTTAAACGGCTAATATAGGAAATTGTAAAATCTTTTAGGGGGGGCTTGTACTACTTGCGGCAGGGCTCAGCCTCCGTTTTTGTATTTCATTTTGCATTCAAGTCCACATCTTCAACAGACTCCTCGGCACATCACGAGCCTGAGTCTGGCGTTTCAGTGCAGTGTTATATCGCCTTGTGATGTTGAGTCAGTCTCTATAAAAAAAAAAAAAAAAAAAAGAGTGATGGGACAACATCCATTCTTACACGTGAGTGTTCACAGCCTAGCACAAACACAGAACCAAATCACCGGGCGACAAGAAGCTCGGCCATCTGGGCTCGTCCAACCGCGTCAGCGGCCGTCACACCTTCATCGGCAGCCGAGGATGACAACAAACGCAGCCACGGCTTTTCTCACACCCTACAGTATATAGTATTTCTCGCGGCTCCGTCACGCCAGTCCGGCTTTGCCCTCTAACATTGTGTCTCCTTCTCCCTCTGTGACCCATTGAAGAGATGTTCCTCAGCATGTACAGGCACACACACACACACACACACACACACACACACACACACACACACACACACGTGTCTATTGCTCGGCTTCACCAGACATCACACAGGGCCCGCAAGAAACGACGGGATGTTACATGAACCGGATGCTTTTTTTTTTTCCCACCTCTGTGAATCATGCACATGTTGGGGAAAAAAAAAAGAAAAAGAAACATTGGCATACAAGCATTCCGAGATATGAGGTGCTAAATCTTCCCGGTCAAAGACAGCGTGGACCAGCGTGTCTGTCAGCACTCACAGATGCATAACTCAAAAGACGTGACATTAATAGACGGCGTCTAGCAGCCGCCGCTCATGTGTTGCGTTCATGGGCGGCATAAGTGAAATTTACAACACGAGCTGGTTGTGGAGGCACTGATAGCACAGAGAGAAATTCACTGGGTTTGAGTCCCAATTGTCTCTGTGCGACAAAGCCACTCTGTGGAGCACGCGGACATGCGTCTGCATCGAAATGAAAAATTCATGTCCTCACCACAAGCAATGACATATTTACTTTCCAGCTTCACGATTGCATAAATTCACACCACTCCCTTTTATCGGTGTACTGCTTAGCAAATGTGGCCCACTTGTGACCAACCTACCTTGCCAGTGAACACCAAGACCACTCTTGGGTGTTCCTCATCAAAATAAAGTGGGAAAACACAAATACCAGACTGCATTAAGGCCATCGGTCAGAATCAGAAATGCCAACGAGTGAATATATCGCGCAGAACAAGTTTCTGCTGTAATGACTTTCCAGCATAGGAAACTAAGTCTCATCACAGCAAAATGGCCAGTAGATCTGACAAATGAAAAAAAAAAAGAAACATGCTTGACTGAAGAATTAGCCATTGGATGTGAATGTTAATGTGTCAGTTTGATTGACAGGTAAGGAGTTCAAGGTGGACCCCCTGTATGGTAAATGAGGTCCATTTGACCCCAGCCCACCTCACCACTGACAACTTTTTTTTAGCATGTTGTTTACAGTGATGATCCAAATGTGAGTGAATTGGGCACTGACGCTACAGCAAAACGGAGACTGAGGAGAATAAATTTGCATGTGTCGAGTGTTGTCATTTATAGCCTGGTTTTCTCCAATGTTATCCTTGCATTCATGATGAATCCAATCCACCAATGAGCAACCAGCTGTTGTCATGACAACACCATCAGCTGTCTTTCGACTGCTGAAGCAGCAAGTGGCTCATTATCCAAGGTTCATTCGAGTTTGTCAAAGGGTCGTGTATGCTGCATTCTGAGTGTTGCCAAAATACAATTTTGCCTCTTTCTTGCAGAAAAGGCAAATGGCAGGCGGTCAGGCCAGGGTGCACACTACTGCTCACTGGGATCCAATTTCCCACTGACTCCAAACACAATATACAGTGTAGAAAATGGACATTCGCTATATGCTGCAGCAGGCCATAAAACAAAACCAGCTCTAATACATGGCTCTCCGCTCTTGCCACCTCATTTGAATATTCGATGCCCTTGGCATTTAACCCTTTCATGCACCCTGTAACCTGATAACATGAGAAGCTGTCCACAAAAGTAACCGCTGTCCCTCAAAGGGTTAAAATGTGTTAGTCACCATGATGGAATGTTAGGAGCAATGCAGCTATCAAGGTAAGATAAACAAATGATGCAATGTTCTGCATTGAAAATGTTCGCGGCGCGAATGAGAGAGATAGCTTCTTGCAATGCATGTGATACAATGCAAAAAAATAAAATCAATAAAAAATGTTGTTCACTGTGCAGTGAGGATTTAATGTGACTGCATAAATCAAGCAGTGTAACTAATCAAGAGGCACCACACCGCCACTCGCTCGCCCGTACTCTCTGTGTGTCAATACAAGCGATCCTCATAAAGCAAAAGTGAGGCGCGGGGGTGGAGGAGCATTGCCATGCAGCACACGACGCGCACAGGGACACGAGGCGAGTTCTCCTCCACACACTCCCCATCCGTGTGCATGTTGATCACCACGTAGGGAGATGCCAGCCGGCCAGCTCGGATCACTTGAAACTGCATTGCTACAAAAACATCCTCTGACAAGGAGAACAGAACTTTAAAAATCGAATACTATTATCACGTTTTATTTTTATGGCTACAAAGGCGAGAGCCTAAAATAGTATTTGGAAGGCAGGTATTGCCATTTTGCTATTTCTGGATCGTTCTGCCCAACATACCGTATTTTCCGCATGATAAGGTGCTTCGGAGTATAAGGCGCACCTTCAATGAATGGCCTATTTTTTAAAACTGTATTCATGTAAAGGGTGCACATTATAAGGCACATAGAACAGAAGCCACAATAGTGGCTGCGATTGCGGTATACATCCACTAGATGGAGCTATGCTAAAGAGATTACAATACAATACAGCTTTATTAATATAGAGCTTTCACAACCGCTGCAGCTGTAACAAAGCACTTTACAGAACATTTTAAATACTACATCCAAGAAATCTGAATATTGTTCCGTATATAAGTTGCATCAAATTATAAGGTGCAGTGTTGGCTTTTGAGAAAATTGAATGCTTCTACATGTGCCTTATAGTGCGGAAAATACGGTAATTGTACTGACTAAAAATAATTCCGAAAGAACTTTTTGGAAATGGACCTAATTTGGGCTCCATCTTAAAATGATATCGGGTTTGCCCGTAATATTCTGCAAATAAAACCATTTGCATAATATTCCGGGCACACGTGAGTTCCAGACAATGGCTGCAGATCACAAGTGCAAGGACACAAGGGATTCACAACATATTTATATCATCAGAAGGGCGGTACCGAAACTATGGTGCGGCATCGGGACTTTCGTTTCACCTATACCGATTCTTAGCTTGTATCAACTGGCGCATTCCGGTGTCTTAACTGATGAGGTGGTGTGCTTCAATGACACATCTGGCTACAAAATGGAGTTTCATTGCGGACATGAGAAAGTTATACAGGCATGACTACATATGGGCAGAATACACACTCTACCACCAAATCACGTGAATGCGATCAAGTTAGCTCTTGCCGTGCTTTCTGGGTAGCGTAAGTGTCAGCTGTGCTTGTGTTAAATGAACGGTGTACTGTAGACATGAAGTGCATTACTCATGGTTAGAAAATCATGTCAGAAAATAGGTACGTGCATTATAAGAACTATTCACATCAGCGGTATAGCGACAGTATTAGGGGCGTTGAGATTAAATTGAGGGGTGAAAAACTGTCTAAATACAGCCAAGGGGTGCGCAAATCCCCCCCCCCTTCAACCCCTCCTCCCCTTTGATATACGTCCCTCTGGCCTCGCCTCCCCTCAATCCATCTTTAGCAGCAACAAAGAGATTAAAGAGGGATTACTTTTGACATGTCAATGTGATGCGCCTGTGGGCTATGCTACTTTTTTTTTTTTTTTTTGCCTTTGTCATGCAGTTCTAAGTCAATACGATGCGTGCGCACACACACAGCAAATCATACACACACAGGTCAGAGTGGTGTAAAGAGGTTTGCTCCATGCTAAAATCCCAACATGCCCCTCAGTGTCACGTCCCTTTCCTTGAAACACTTGTGAGAAAAAGCAATCCTCTCATGCGCTGTGGCTTCTGGCCGCGGTGCTGAGGGGGCAAGAATAGATGGATTGGCGAGGGAAGGAGACAGACAGTATTGTTTCGTTCTTTTGTTTTGTTTTGTTTTTTGTCAGTGATAACCTTTTGTTGCGATTCAAAGTTCGTTTGGCGAGCAATTAAATCAACTATTGATCACGAGGCAACGTGGCAGAGGAAATAAAAGAAGAAGAACTGAAATCAAATAAGTGAAACCAGGTTGCACTCAAATTTGTTTGTGCGAGAGCCCCCCGTAATGCGGTGCTTCAATGAGTCGTAACTAGAGGAGGAATAAATGCGACTCGCATTCAATAAACCACCACAAGGCTTTCATTGTATTTCGAACAGAAAACGCTTGCTTGTCTGGTTTGCACAAATAAAGACGAGTAATAACTTGTTGAGTAGGATTTCATCCAAAAGGAAAAGCCGGTCCATTTGTCGGGAAAATAACATTTCTGGATAAGTTGAAAAATCGTTGAATTTTGCCTCTGTATAAGAATGTGACTCAAAGACATACTGATTCATTTTGGGAATGACAGTACAAATTGAGGAATCTGGACCTGCTCATTCGTGTAATTAAATTCCAAAACAATTTTGGATCATACGTTGGTGTGTAGCTTCTGGAGGTTCCCATAAACTGGTTTATGATCTTGTCCTACATTCAGAATCTAAACCAGATTATGTTTGGAAAAACAAAGGGACACAATTGTGGATGAAAATGGATGGAATTTTGGTGCATTTGGTGCTTTAGTTTGATTCCAAACCTTTTCATCGCGATCTAGATTCAGAATCCGGACCCATTTTTGTAACACAGACATGAAACAAAGAGCTGCCTGTAATTTTCATTTGAATTTTGGCATGACTAAACTTTTTATTTTGTTCTAGATTCTGCATTTGGGTAGCTAATGACGGGTAGCTAATGCTAGCTACCATCCACTACATCAACAAGCTGTGAATTTTACCATTAATTGTCCGAACTATTTGTTGTCTGCGTTTAGGAATCAGAGACTGTCCGCCATGTAGCCTATGTTGAAAAAAATACATTCAATCAACCTTCAACTGCTTTCAGTTCTGTCTTATTGTTGGTAAGCGTACAGAGAAAGGTCCCATTCTGTCTCTGTAGCCGCGAGATTTAACACTCCAATGTAAGTGTGTCAGAAGGATGAGGTTTCCGTGTCGTGCGGCGAGACACTTGCGGAACACGCCGCTGCTGCTGGGATCAGACCGGAGAGTCACATGGTGATCCGCTGAACTGCTGGATTAGAGATTCCTGCCTCGCCTCGCTGTGGCAAGTGGCACCTCCACCGTTGTGGGGGAACATCCTGCTGCACTCGTGTCGTAACAATTCAATGCTAGTCCAAATGAAGCCCCTCTTTGCATTAAATCAATGCAATTGCTGTTTAGAGTGTCAATTTCCAGGCAATTTTACTTTCTTCTGATAATTCGATTCGGGTAGTAGGCGGGGTACACCCTGAACTGAATGCGAGCCAATCACAGGGCAGACATAGACAAACAACCATTTGCGCTCACACTCACACCTAGGGACAATTTCAAGTGTTCCATCAACCTGCCATGAATGCTTTGGGAATGTGGGTACCCGGAGTACCCGGAGAAAACCCACGCAGGCATGGGGAGAACATGCAAACTCCATACAGGAAGGCCGGAGCTGGAATCCAACCCTGCACCCCTGCACTATGAGGCGGACGCGCTAACCAGTCGACACCGTGCCGCCATCAGAACACTGATTAGCGCGCAACTGTTGTATTGCGGTATCATTGACAAAAAAAATCTAAATCCTATCATCACTGTATCATGATACTGCTGGGAAAATAACCCAGTATCCTACTTAGAGTGTGCAAACAAATCAGTCCAAAAGATTCCTCGAGTTTGTTTTGATCCAATTTATCAATTATGTAATGGCTCAATCGTGACAGACAGCTGGGATAGGCCCCAGAACACTCGCGACCCTCGGGAGGATTAAAGTGGATCAGGAAATGGATGGATGAATGTTACATGATATCATGTATATTGGGAAAATATCTCGCAGTGAGCCAATAAGTCACTAAACTACTTTTTCAAGCTAATTTGTGCTGGATCTGGATTATCATTGACAAAATCTCAAACTGCAAGTCTGCCTGATGCCGTTTTCATTAGCAATTGTCATTGACATCGCAATTTCGACCCCTGTAGCCCTACAGCCGCTTCCCCTCCTCACATGCTGGACCTCACAATGATTCCGCTCCTGACAAACTTCAACCAGAGACCTGCTTAAATTGGCGCCATAAATGAAATCGTTCGTGGTTCTACCCCCTGGACACCGTCATCTTATCTCAGATTAATCCAGTAAACTATACAGTAGATGCCATTTTAACCATGCAGGATGCAGTCTAAATACATTCCCAAA
Organism: Hippocampus comes; assembly: GCF_001891065.2. Classification (NCBI taxonomy): domain Eukaryota; kingdom Metazoa; phylum Chordata; class Actinopteri; order Syngnathiformes; family Syngnathidae; genus Hippocampus; species Hippocampus comes. Next base: position 116,778 of record NW_017805832.1, read on the forward strand.
TGGCCAGGTGCTTATCACGATAGTGTCTCAGCCTCACACACACACACACACACACACACACACACACACACACACACACACACACACACACACACACATACACGCGCGCACTCTCTCTCTGTCTCTCTCTCAGTCTCCAAGGCCATTCAAGTTGTGCAATCGTGATGCACACGCACCACCATCTACCACCACGTCTTCCCGCCGTAACATCCACATCACCTAAATCTACACTCATGACCCTCAAAGAGGGTGGGAAAGCTTTTCCCATGCAAGTTAAATGTATTGGCAGGTCATTTTTGGAATGACAATTGTTTTGTTTGTTTTTAGAATTGCAGAGCAGGCCGGATCAAATGCTCTGGCAGGCCGCATATGACCCACGGGCTTTGGGTTTAAAACCCCCCTCCCCCCTGTTCTAATGCAACAGTGCCACACTTTGGAGGCAGCAAAGACGGCGGGACGTGATTTATTCCTCTCTCCCTTTCGCTTGCTCTCTGTGCTGGCACTGCGGATGCCTGCGATGGATATCATGAGTACGCTCACTGCAATTTTTGAAAATGTGTATCCTTTTCATGCCATCACTTTGATCATAATAGCAAAAAAATAACAGACAAAAAAAGAACCAACACCTGTTTTCTCCTATTGTGAAATCATTCAGAATGACATTCAGGATGTGTCGCACCCTTCGGGTCTTTTATATTGATCAACCCGCGGAGAAAGCCGACACCTCCCTCTACAAGGCGATGCGTGCATTTGAACTTCAGGGTCAAGTTAAAATGAAAAGTTGATGCATATAGGAGACATTTATTTTTTATTTTTTGTTTGTTTTGTGGAAGAATTCAACCATGCAAAATTTGGGTTCCAAAACCAAGACAAATGGTCCTAAAAAAAAAAAAAAGCAGTACGTAAACGTTCTTACTCACCAATGTGGATGATGGAGTCCGAGAGCGCACACTTCCACTCGTGGCTCCAAAAGACAGCCATGAGCAACACAGCGCAAAGAATTCTCATGGTGTCCAAACAGATCGATGGATGGACAAGATGAATAGATAGTCTCCTCCCTATTTAAAAGCAGAGAAAATCCAAGAAACAGGCGAGCCTTTTTTTTTTTTTTTAGTCCATCTGTAAGGAGCAGCTCATGCTTCACAAGGATGCAAGTAGAAGAGGAGAAGGAAGAGGAGGAGGGGGGATAAGTCCTGGTCCTCCCCGGTGTTAAATCATAGCATGGGCAAGAGGAGAGCGAAACGCGAAAGCCGCAGACGGCGAGCTGCGGCGGAGGGAGGAGAGAGCAAATCTGCAAGCTTTCGATGTCTCAGCTTCACCCTTTATTGTTGCCCCCTCTTCAAATGCGCCGCAAAATCCAAACTCAATGGAGCAATCCAAAAACCAAAACTTCGAGCATCTTTCTTTCCCCCATTGGTTCCCCAGTCACTTCCAGAGCACACACACTTTTAGTCCGAGGCTGGAATACACACCATATTCCCAGACCGAGGAGGGGAAAATGCTCCGAGGGGAAAAAAAAAAAGAAAATGAGCTGTACAATGTACACTTTTCTTTTCCACAGCAGGATAACCGGATCCGAAAAGAGAAAGAGCAGCAGTGACGATGCGCACAGCCTCGCTCCTCGCTCCGCACTCTGTATGCGGGGACTCACGTCGAGTCCCGGCGTGCGCACACAGAGGATGGGGAAGGGGAGGTACGTTGTGTCCCTGTGTGTGTTTGGGGGGATAGAGAGAGAGAGAGAGAGAGAGAGAGAGAGAGAGAGAGAGAGAGAGAGAGAGAGCGAGCAGTTTGGCATTACATTGATGAGGAGGACCATGGATGCTCACTCATCCTGTCAATCAACCTCCTATCATCTCTCTCTCTCTCTCTCTCTCTCTCTCTCTCTCTCATACACATCTACATTCAAAGCAGATGACTGCCCCTCATTGATAAATAGTGCCGCTCCATTCCCCCTCCACCCCCCTCAAAGCTCCTATGTTAGCTATGACTATAAAGCTCCTTGAATGACAAACCGGGGGTGATGGTGACTGTGCCTGTTAGATACAGTCTCTCTCTCTCTCTCTCTCTCTCTCTCTCTCTCATAAACATCTACATTCAAAGCAGATGACTGCCCCTCATTGATAAATAGTGCCGCTCCATTCCCCCTCCACCCCCCTCAAAGCTCCTATGTTAGCTATGACTATAAAGCTCCTTGAATGACAAACCGGGGGTGATGGTGACTGTGCCTGTTAGATACAGTCAGCAGGAACAGGGACGACCAACAGGTGTCCCACATTGTCTAGCACAGTCGCGTCACATATACTTTTTGAAAAACAAATGCCCACAAAGCTGTTTGAATGACAACCAGAGGCACTTACATGGTGACTTCACCATTGAGCAGAGACAGCAGGAACAGGGACATACCTCGATCCATCTGTTTTTGACAGTGCTTAGCCTCACAGGGTCACAGGTGATCGGGAGCCTATTCCAGCTAGCTTTGGCCAAGAAGGAGGATTAAACCCTACATGGTCGCCGGTCAATCACTAGAGAACAGCGAATTAACTCATGATGCTGGCAGCAGAATTAATTCTGAAGTCTACAAAACCATTTTGGCCGGCAATTTAAAAATGCCTCCAAAGTAATTGGACGAAGCTTCATCAGGCAACAAGATAATGACCCAAAACACACTGCCAACACAACAAAGGACTTCATCGGGGGTGGAAGGTCCTAGACTAGCAAAGTCAATCACCAGACCTTAACCCAATCGAGTATGCATTTTACCCCTTGAAGAAGAGACAGAATAGAGAAACCCCCAGAAACAAACAAGAACTGAAGGAGGCTGCAGAAAGGGTCTGGAAAAGCATTTCAAATGAAGAATGCAACAGTCTGATGAAATCCGTGGGTTGCAGGCTTGATGCAGTTACTGCCAAGTAACGGTTATGCCACCAAAGATGGAATGTCATTCACATCAAGTCAGTTTAATAACGTCGGTTTCAATGCTCACTTGAAAATGGGCTTTCTACAAACAAAAGATGTTCTGGCTTGAGTTGTTTAACAACTCAAGATACATAAACTTCTGAACTTTTGTCTCGTCCTCATCTTTTCATGTGAAACCCCAATGTCTTCACTATACTACAAAAACGCAGGAATTGACCTTGCCGATGCAGTATTTTTGGAGCGAATAAAATATTTTGACGCCTCCGCCCATTGAGGCAAAGAAATATATTGCGGCACAAAACCGTCTCACCTTTTCATTCTGATACTTTCTCAGAGGATTTAGCCATCAGTTATTCCTGACATGTCGTCGCCCCCCTCCCCTCTATTGCAATCAAGTGTTTGTCCACCGCTGTCCTCCCTGAAGGGTTCCTCTTAATCGGCCTCAGACGTTGGATTAGGGATTAGAAGGATTGGGAGCCGCTGGCTAGCCTTGCACAGACGCATTCAAGGAACGGGACAAGAAGAAAGAGAAGCAGAAAAAGTGATAGGCCCACTAATGCCATCAAAGCTGGCCTGGCTTCTGCTCTTATGGCGTGATTGATTATTACGTGTTATTTGGAGGGTGCAGCGTCTGGAGTTGTGGAAGGAAAGAATACAGACGGTACTTTTCAATAGGCTTTACATCAGGGGTGTCAAACTCATTTTTGTCGCGGGCCACATTGTAGTTACGGTTTCCCTTGGAGGGCCGTTATGAATTTTGGGAAACCATATAAATGTTTAATCACCTCCACATATTACATACACAGCGCACAACAAATTGATGGTTAACTCATTTTAAAATCAGAAGTCAAGAATAATGACTGTTATTGTGGATTACATGACATTTTGAAATTTTGGTTCAGACTTTCACAAGCATTATGGAACTTGACATGCTTGATTTGATTTCACGGGCCACATAAAATGATGTGGCGGGCCAGACCTGGCCCCCGGGCCTCGACTTTGACACCTGTGCTTGACGTGATCGGGGTTTTTAGGGTCAATCAGCAATTAGCAATTAAAAAAAAAACCAAAACAATCAACGATTCGAGCGGAAGATGGAGCGATATATTTATTTTTAAAAACTTGATTTACTCTACAGTCGACCCACATAGCAAAAATATATTAGCATTCGGAATAATAATTGAACCCCCCCTCAAAATATATATTTTTAAAAAATGCTAATAAACATGAACGGCTTTGACACTATTACTTTTGCCGGAAATAATAGCCATACACAACACACGGGAGCATTTCAATTGGTCTGCGATCAATTTTTAAATAGAAAAAGAATCTCATCAGAACCAAGCCCCCCCCCCTCAAAAAACATCCACTGTCGCATTAAATGTTGTCCTGCCTTCATCGTACTTGAGGAAACTGGAGGAAGGAGGGAAGAAAAACCCCAAGCAAAAAATGAGCAACCTTATCACTAATGGAAGCAGAGGCTAACATCAGAGAGCAACGGTTTCATTTTTACTTTGATCAAAAAAGCGTTTCCTTCCCCACCCCGACAAAAGCAAAAAGCAGCCGACCTCAGACCTCAGCCATGTGGTAAAACGCTTCGCTTGCCACTGAGCAAAGAGACGGACATAACCTTGAGATGGGGCTCAGTCAACTGCACAGCGGAGTTCAAGTCTTGTGTGGAAATGTTTGGCATCCCTTCATCAGTGCGGATGCGATCGTCAAAAGGTTGCTCCAGTCATCACATTATGTACACTTCCATCATTTTCAGCATTCGGCACACATTCTCAGATTTTACCAGAAGTTTGAGTTTGCGTAGTTTCTCAAACAGTGGCCTCACCGCTAAAATAATAAATGACCCAGGGCACTACTGGAGGACGATGTGCCTCGTCCTTGCTCCACCAACATTTTCATGAATTTGTATGTCCTTCTTTCCTCATTTAATTTTCTTTTTGTGTCATGCCCCACACCTTCTGAATTGTTTTCAGCATTTTGGCCGTGACATCGTTTGGCGGAGAGTATTGTACATGGAAAATGGCTGGCGTACACTCTGAACTGCATCCTGGAGAAGAAATAACGAGACACGACAACAGCATAAAGTGAAGCGAGACAGAGGCCGACATGGAACAGGAGATTTCTCAAGGATCCTTTTCTGTATTACTTGCCAACGGACAACCTGCAGAGATGACAATTTTATAATTTTCAGCATTCGTACTGTTTGCGATAGGAGACTTCAATGATGTTCCTGTCGCTCGTCTACTCATGGCTTCGCACAGGATGTTGGACTGTACAATCAAACACGACCTCCTCCTATAATCCGATCCTCTTTACATATGGTGTTACGGCTTTTATATTCCCCATTGAGTTGTTTCCCTGTTAGTGTTCCTATGCCATCTAGTGGTGATTATTAGCAAGAACCAATTGTAACCTACCCGACACTAATTGACACACACTCAAAACAGACTACACAACTACTTTGTGAGCTCTGTGCAACCATTATGAAACGAAGATAACACCAAAAGCAAAGTTAACTACTGACTAAACGACAGAAGAAGGAGACAAGCAAAACGTCTAAGGATATTTAGCCCCTTGTGGATGTGAGCCAGGCGGTCTGTTTGCCTTTTTGTTAAATCAATTGTCTTCATAACTTTTGTCTTTCATTTATTGTTTTGTAGTGCCATTTGTATTTATAGGTTTGATGTCCGTGTTTGTGACGTTACTGCCGCAGAGGTTGTGAAAGCTCTATCAATAAAGCTGTATTGTATTGTATTCCCTTTAGCGTAGCTCCATCTAGTGGATGCACACCGCAATCGCAGCCACTATTGTAGCTTCTATTCTATAGGCCTTATCATGCAGTGCGCCCTACATATGAAAACAGTTTTAAAATAGGCTATTCATTGAACATGCGCCTTATTATCCGACATGCCTTACAGTACAGAAAAAAACGGTATTCGAGCAGACGACTTCTTGAGCGAAACTGTCTTTAAATGCCTTTATTGACTAGCTTCAGAGCCTCTGAGTGCAAATGAGAGTTCGATACAGAGCTGTGGAAAAATCACTTGAGCGACCACAAATAGAGACTGTAAGGTAGCTTTTGAAAGACGCTGCGCTCACTGTGAGAGGCGCAGCCAATCTATGAAATTTGTTCCCTGTCAAACTAAAAACTTTGCAAGATTAGGCTTGTTTAAAAAAAAAAAAATCTTGGTTGTGCCAGAAGCAGCCACCTACTCATGTTTAAGGCTGGATGCGTTGTTTTGTTTTTATCTTTTCTCTGCAAAAAGTAAATGTCAAGGCGCTGTGTAAATGTCAGTCTTTTCATAGCTACCAATATTTTAACTGTTTATAGAAGTCCATTCAGGGACAAGCGCTGCAAATTATCTTTTGCCGTTAGCACGAGAATGCACACATCAGACTGATGTGACACCATATGCCGATATTTTTGTATCTGCCCTTCTCAAGTAAAACCAATAAAATGGGTAGGCTCCACAACGTTGTGCGCATTGAAGTTTATGAGACTAACTAGTTTTTTTTTCCCAATCTGCCTATTTGTATAAATGAAGGCCTCTATCCAAGAAGACACCACCACGCCATCTGCAACGGATGAAAAAAAATGAGCGACATTATTTGCGGAGGCCCAGTTTAACCACAAAGGCAGTTTGGCCAGCCGGTCACAGCTAGAAAAACAAGCGTTCACACTTATATTCATCCTGTGGCCTGTTTTTGGAATGTGACAGGAAGCCAGAATACAGGAAGGCCAGGGATTTAAATCCACAACCTCTCGATTGTGAGGTAAACCTGCAGACCACGACTACCATGTTGAACCTATTAGATGATGTCATCATATGTAAAGTTGTCAAAGGTTGTGTCCAAATTCACAGGCTGTCAAGCTCCGGATTGCTCCGGAATTAAGTGGATCCCCCAAACATAGACAGAAGTAATGTGGATAAAATGAGAGTAACATAAATTGCTTGAGGAGGACTAGATCACAAAAATTACTGATAAAAAGACAAGATCCAATTCAGAGAAATTAAAATACATCACAAGAACTATTTCTTACAACGGAAATACAAAACGCGAACAAGAGCGCAGTGAAACAGAAACACCAAGTCTGGATAATCAAACACTTGAGACCTAAAGAGATTTTTGGACCTGAGTCGTGAGCAAGGCGAGTCGATTATCTGACAGAGATTTGACATCTTGGAAGTCCATAAATACTTCACTGATTATTATTGGCGGCAGGTATGCAGGCTGGAGGGAAGGCCCTCCACTGCCATCTGCCGGAGATACACAAAAACAGAATCGTGACACAGGCTGCGACCTTGGGCCACATGACGCCACTTCCGGCGCGACTCGACCGCATGTAGTTTCAAAATGCAGCTTTTCCAAACTCGCCTCGGTTTATGCGGTCCACGGAAGCTAATTGAGAAAGAGTCTTTGAAGGCGTCTCAGGACCCAGCCTGCGAATTCCCTCTAGAATGTGGAAACCACATTCAATCGAGTTGCGCTGAAAGTGATGTCACGCCACCCAAAAATACAGCCGAAAATGCGGCCTTCCAAGGATGTAGCCTGTGAATTAGGACATAGCCATCATATCCCTTCACCATTTACCTGTAACTGTACACCCTTGTGGTCTGATATTTTCGAGAAGAAAGTGAGAACATATCATGAAAGAAGACTTCATTTCTGAATAGTTATTTAATTATTTATTTCAGGGCCATGAGGGAAGTTAACGCCTTAAAGCCACGTTTCCCTTTTTGCGGATTGTCTTCACTGTCTGCTGCGGTAAACCGACCGGGATTTGGCAAATTCACCCACAGACTAGAAAGAAAGACGCAAACCTGCACGTTGCATTGTTGGGCTGCGGACGAGCAATGAACTGAGCCAACATGCACCAACTGTACAATACGAGTCTCTTGTGTCGCCAAACACGGAGACATGTAACATTGTCTCATAGGCGCTGTTGTCTTGCAACCTGAGTTCACGCCAAGGCTTTGCCTCTTGATCATGACATACTACTTTTTAGTTGTTCAAGAGATATACTGAGATGTAGTTTTTTATGAAGTTAGTACTTTATAATGTTAGATTGCTTGTTGTTCAAGAGATATACGGAGATGTAGTTTTTATGAAGTTAGTACTTTATAATGTTAGATTGCAATGTCATTTGTAGTGGCTTGGATGGGAGAAGTTACTTTATACTTTTTGTTTATACTTTTTGTATATGAAGTAACACGGATGATTGATTGAGATGTGTGTTTATATATAATTAAATGAACTAAATGTGATGTTTGGTATATCCCCAAACATCAGGTAAAAATGTGCCTTACCATCACCATACATTATATTTAACCCTTTCAGGGACAGCGGTTACGACAGTGGACAGCTTCTCATGTTATCAGGTTACAGGGTGCATGAAAGGGTTCATTTAAAATATAAATGTGTTAAATATGAAAACTTCCTTGTAGCTTATGGGCTGTAAGAAGTAAAGCATTTTTAAGGCTGAATTAATAATGAGGCATAAATTACAATCAAATAAGTGTGTGTCCTCACAAGATGAGCACAAAGATGCGATTGTGTCTTACTCACCCTTAGCATGTTTGGATGAAGGAGGATCTTGCCTCCTTCCGGTCTGAACAGCATGCAGAGCGTCACTGTGTGGGAGAGAAAGAAGAAAAATATACAAAATTACAAAATAAAAGCCCTCAGTGGAAATCAAAGTGTCAATGAAACGGGCTTTCATTTTTTAAAAAGTGGCATTGGTCTAAAGTGGCGATGCTGACGGCGGCGCGTTGTCATGTGTGAAGAAACCACCCGGACTGATAGAAATTGACGGTGAAAGCAGACATTACGATGTCACAACCAGTTATTACCGTCGTGTGTGTGTTTCATTGGGCTGCCTTTGTGCGAGGCATCCACAAAAACAGCAATTACAAAAGGGTGAATACCGTCCGGATGACTTCACTGCCACTTAACACACACCAGCACAAAAAAAAAAAAAAAAAGCTTTATATTTACAAACAAACACAGATGAGTGCAAAACAAGTTGTCCTCATTTCAAAATCAATTTTCCCAAAGGATATAATGGGAATAGAAACAATCACTTTCATGCTAGTCATTAAGCACAATGCGTTCAGCAACGTCTTTTTTACGTTCGTTTCTCATTAATCATTCATTATATTGCGCATGTTGCAGTCGGATATCTTGTCCCAGCGACTGTTCTGTGGTTATCATCACAATGGTATCTGTGGCTGTGGCAACCAAACACACGAAACAATAAAAAAATAAATTAAATAAAATAGAAAAGGTGACGTGCTCATTGCATTGAATAGGTGATTTTAGTGTGTGTGTGTGTGTGTGTGTGTGTGTGTGTGTGTGTGTGCGTGTGTGTGTTTACACTGAGTCATTCATGGCCTTTACAAAGCTATTACAAAGTGCTTTTCTTTGTCTTTGTCGGGCTAATTGCTATTCAGTATAATATATATATATATATATATATATATATATATATATATATATAAAGAAAAGGGCCATTACATAATTGTGAACAGGGTGGCTACAAAAAAAGCAACCGACCAAACAACAACACGACTTCGATCATCTCCTGTTAGTGGCGATGAATAATTACCGCCGCTCCTCTAATAATTGGATGTGGCTCCTCATTGTCGTGGAAGTTTAGGGATATGTTACAACTGGATGTGGCTTTTAGCTTAAAACACAACAACAACAACGAGAAATCTACTGAGAATGATGAATGAGAAGCTTCTATTGGGGGGAGGAGATGACGAAGTATCGAAGAAAAGAGGAAAATAAAGCAGCAAGCAGCTTTTATGAAGCTGCTCGGAGCTTTGGTCAAGTTTAGTGTTTTAATGGTGATCTTTACGCCCCTTTTTGAGGTCTTTAGCATAAAATCCTCCAATGATATTGGATTATCATTCTGTCTCAACAAAGTGAAAAAAATGGGACCTCAACACCAGTCAGTGATCCCCGCCCAAAAGATTTGGTTGAGTGTGAAGTGAGAAACAAATTTCACCACGTCACACAAAATTTATGTTTAGAAAAACGAGAAGTCTCCAGGAACTATACTGTGAAAACAGCCAGAAGTCGGCCATTTTGTTTCAAAGCACAACATTTCAGGATTAAACTGATCATTTGAAATTCAGCTTCATGGAGGTCTTGAATGCAAGAATGATATTTCTTTTGCGCTCTGTTGAAAGTGAGAAACAAATTTCACCACGTCACACAAAATTAAATGAATGGGAAAGTCTTGAGAACCCCTGAAAAAGGCACAAGAAGTCAGACATTTTGGTTTGAAGTGGCCATTTTGTCCACATCCGTTAAAGACAAATTAGTCCCATGGATTCAGTTAGGTTGCTCCCAAATTTGAAGTGTACAGACACAAAAAATGTTATTTGTTTCCTTATTTATTTATTTGGTCATATGATGTGGTCAATTTGTGGAAATTCGGCAATTTCATTCAAGAAGAAACTCATTCTACCACTTAGTAACATTAGGCTGACTTAATATGAGCTAGATGGGTGAAGTTTTCATGATGAGCTTCGTTGCTTGCTGGACAATGACAGTTTTTTTCACAATTTAGCATCATTCATACTGTATTTCCTATATACATGGTTAAAATGCATGAGTAATCAGACAAGCTCTCTTTTCTCAAACTGGATGCTTCAATCCGAAATGGCTTAAGATTTTGACCAGGATGAACATTTCTGGAAAATTAGGCAAGAAATTCTGAATGCCTCCAAAATGTTATCTGGCCTCAGAATAATCCCCACAATGCAACTTCTCAATGGCGTTTGCAATACATGTATGCTCAAACATTAAATGTGTTTTTACTGGAGGCAATATGTATGCAGCTTTAAGATAAGAAGAGATGTGTAAAACAGCTTTGGACAAGCATCATGCTATTGAAATAGTGTATGTCAAGTGTGTTTTTGCCATTTTTCAGACCCCTCGCTCCCCCTCCACGACAATTTACCACCACCAATTTTATTACAGTGACCCTTAAATAGTTCTAGATTCATCTCTCAGTCATGCGTTTGGCCCTCAAATAAAGCGCTCTGAAGTAAGCAATAAGATTAAATCCATTCATGCACCCCCCCCATCCCCCGCCCCCACCCATGCTGTTAACCCAGGAGATAAAGAAGAAAGAAAGGAGGTAGAAGATCCTCGCCCGCGGCAATGCTATTGAAGTGGCGCGGGGTGTTGAGAGGACGTTCTCAAGGGTAATTATAGCTTTGCCATTTCTTTGAATGTCTTAATGGCAGGCGATAGCAGCGCACAAAACACTTTTGTTGTGGTCACATTGAAAGGGGGTCGGAAATCTCTCGATTGAGGAATCAGTCTCGAGCTCGGGAGACTCGAGTAGAAGTCCCAAAACAACACAATTACGTTTGCCGCAAAATGAGTAACACGAACAGTGGTCGAAGCTAATGAGCGATTGGACTTGGACGGAGGGACAGACAGAGTCAAGCTTTATCTTGACTGAAGGCAACATCCCACCTCATTCAATTCTTCCGATAGATAGCTGGATGAATGGACGGGTGGACTGGCACAGAGACCAATAAATCGTCACATCGAAAGATAAACTAGAGCTCTGATTTCAGACAGTCCATGAAGGCAACACCCAGCTTCATTCGACTCCATCAATCCTTTAGTTGACTGCTGACCTCAAATCTGCTTATGTTTCAAACCAGATTACGCAAATCTAGCGTGGCATTATTTATAACGATAACACTCAGAGTCACTTTTTGAATTTTAGCAGCATTATACTTCTATAAACTAATATATATTGTCAATCAATACGTATATCCCGCCACTCAGAACCTAAACCCCGCCCTCTTCCACCCCTTCACTCCTATTTGGACCCTCGTAAAAAAACACCCTCAAACGAATGAAAACCTCCCTGAAAGAGGTCAAAATGATCAGAGGGTTCTTAAATGTGTGTCCGCTGAGCGACTCGCGCGTCAAGCCATGTGTAGGAGCTGTCTCCATGTCTTGGTGCTGAAAGCCATACACAGCCCCGCACAGTGTACTGCAGCTGGAGCTGTCCAAGCAAATGGTGCTCAAATCAAATGCTTTCCGGCACAGAAGGCATCTCTTTTCAAGAGCATCCGTCCTCATTGGGGTCACAGGGTGAGCTCCGTGGAGTCCATTCCCAGATGACTTTTGGCCAAGAGACGGCGTACTCCCTGTATGGCTCAATTGCATGGCACATAAGACGAACAAGAAACAACCATTCACTTATCACTTGTATGGGGTGATTTACATAGTTGTGCGAGGAAATTGGAGTACCCACACAAAAGAGAGGGAAAAAAAGGAAAACTCCACACCGGAGGACCTGAAACGGGATTCAAACCCAAACCCCAGCACAGTGAGACAGACTTGCTAAGCACTAGACTGATGAGGAAAAAATGCTTAAACCTTCACCCATTCAAAATCGTGAAACTCCATTCACTTTTTTTGTCACATAGTTAAAAAAAGAAAAAAAAAACAGTAGTAGTAATAGTAGTAGTATTTATGTTCTTATTGTGCACAGTCAACCGAAAGCCTCCATTTTAATGAGTGTGAACTTAAATGGGTTCGACAATATCACGTTAGTTTGACAACGTGAGAATCATGGAACTCGATCATTCGTTACCCTAAAAGTATAACTGCCCAAGTAATTTTGAACTTCCTGTTACAATATCAAAAAAAGACCAATGTGTTTAATAAAAATGTTGTTTATTCAGAACACGGTCATCTGCAAAGGCTAAATCGAGGACAAATGAGTCTTATGTGTTTGGGTTTTTTGTGTATGTATGTCATATAAATATGACTTTTGGTAATCAAGCTATTTGGAAAATGCAAAAATATTTATTTTCATATTACGTTGCAAAATATGCTCTATTCCCCCGCACAATAAAAGCAGTTCATGAATGTATGAAAAGGAGAAACTTGTTCAAAGTGAATTTTGTACAAAACGCACAACGGGCTCGTGCGCTTACTTTTAATGGCCAAAGTCCCAGCAAGAATCTAAACAGCCATTTAACCCGATGGAATAAACTGCAACGACTTTAACCTCACTGTGAAAGTGCAGTAAAAAAATATATAGCTCTAAAATGGCTGCAGTGCTCATAATAAAACGATTAGGATTCTTCAAGCATCATTTGCCCTAAAAAAAAGTAATGAAGCCATATGAGAGTAAGTACATGAAAATAAAAGCACGGGAGTCTTTTCATACAAAGATGTCAGAGTGGAAAGTCCAGCGAAGTGAGGCAGCACACTAATTACATATCGATTGTTGCGTTCACCTTTCTCAAAATGTCATTGCTTTCTTTTTCTAATGTAATCACAGCTGGGGCTTACTCTCTTCTGCCATGTTGATTCAAACACGTTTTTTTTTTTTTTTTGGTACCCTAAAATAAAAGCTATTTGTGCTAGTACTTGTAAAAATAAATATATAAATACATAAATTAAAATAAATAAATACATAAATAAATACATAAACTGTAATCTAGTCTAAATTTAACCATTGTATTCAATAAAATGCCATTCCAACCCCTCTTAAATTCTTGCAAAAAAAAAAAAATGTATTGATTAAATGCCTGCAGTGCGCATTTGGCAAGGGCGGGGGCGGAGGGTGGGGAGGGGGGCGATTCACGAAGGACCCTGATGCTTACTTGAAAAAGTAGTTTGAAGAAGAATGCTCAATTAGATGGCTCAGTTATTACTGGCTAAAGAAGAGATTTTTTACAAAGCATTAATGGCCTGGAAATGCTATTAAAGAGGACATATGGAAAATGTACTTTTTAATTGCTTTTAGAAGGAGTTGGGTCTCCACCACTGCATATGGGTGAAAAAGCCAATTATCGCACTGGACGGATGTCATTCATTTGCAGTCTGGACAAGCAGGGTGAGTCCTTGTTACATTGGTTACAAGTTGCTTTTAGATTAAAATAGTCACTAGAGGGGTCAGAAAAGTCTCTAACTAGAGCGACACAGTTGCTAAGTCGGTAGCCACTCTTTGG
>NW_017805832.1:134837-137515 GCF_001891065.2 Hippocampus comes
CTCTCTTTTGCCATGTTGATTCAAACACGTTTTTTTTTTTTTTTTGGTACCCTAAAATAAAAGCTATTTGTGCTAGTACTTGTAAAAATAAATATATAAATACATAAATTAAAATAAATAAATACATAAATAAATACATAAACTGTAATCTAGTCTAAATTTAACCATTGTATTCAATAAAATGCCATTCCAACCCCTCTTAAATTCTTGCAAAAAAAAAAAATGTATTGATTAAATGCCTGCAGTGCGCATTTGGCAAGGGCGGGGGCGGAGGGTGGGGAGGGGGGCGATTCACGAAGGACCCTGATGCTTACTTGAAAAAGTAGTTTGAAGAAGAATGCTCAATTAGATGGCTCAGTTATTACTGGCTAAAGAAGAGATTTTTTACAAAGCATTAATGGCCTGGAAATGCTATTAAAGAGGACATATGGAAAATGTACTTTTTAATTGCTTTTAGAAGGAGTTGGGTCTCCACCACTGCATATGGGTGAAAAAGCCAATTATCGCACTGGACGGATGTCATTCATTTGCAGTCTGGACAAGCAGGGTGAGTCCTTGTTACATTGGTTACAAGTTGCTTTTAGATTAAAATAGTCACTAGAGGGGTCAGAAAAGTCTCTAACTAGAGCGACACAGTTGCTAAGTCGGTAGCCACTCTTTGTTTTGCCCCGTTCATCATTGTCATCATGTCTGTATCTGACAGCGCCACCACCCCTCATGGCTGTACCGTGGATAAGAAGGGTGATTTTTAAAATATTAGAAAGATGATGATGATGATGTGTTCAATGAATTGAGTTCGACAATGACCCAGAGGGTTCAATGCACACTGTTGCCATATTAATGAATCAAACAGGATGACATCCACCATACATATCAGAATCTATCGCATAAGCCACTGAAACGAAACACCATCATTTCTGTCTTCTTTTCACTGAAATTCAAGAAATTTAGTGCCATTCAGATCTTTATTTCTTCAAAAGAGGATAAAAGTGGCCTCAATGAGAAAGTGTCTTTTTTTGCTCAGCGGGAGATAGATCGGACAGTCATCCGCATAGAAGTGGAAGGAAATACTATGTTTCCTTAAGATGGAAGCTAGTCGGAGCAGATACAGTGAGAACAGCAGAGGCACCAGAATTGAGCCCTGTGGAACACCACACGGCAGTGGGGCAGTTCGTGACTTAGAGCAACCAAGGCTAACACAAAAGGTTCTGTCAGCTAAATAGGACTTAAACCACTCAAGGGCACTACCGCCAATGCCCACCAAGTGCTACAAACACTGGGAAACTTAAATGCAAAGAGGGGGCCACAATATTTCATCAGTGCTATCCGGGGGAGCCACAAACGGTCAGATTTTTTTTTTTTTCAAGAAATCACTAAAAACGGGATGAAATCCTGCTCGTATTTATTAATAATTTAATTTCAAGGTTTGAAGTGAATGATATGTCCAACTAAGGCTTTAGCTGATCTTAGCAGAGGTGGCCAGCATCTTGAGGAGATCTTCTGGGCAAAAAAATGAATAAATAAATCAAAATATGACTCGGGCTATTATGTTCAGAGGGTGACGTTATAGACGCACATACAGACAAGTATTTATCTTCTGAGGGATCCATTTCATCTTTAACTCTGCTCGTCAGTTGATTACTTTTCCTTTTTATCTTTCATCACTGTGGATCTGCTTCAACTTAATCCTTTCATGAGGATAAGGAATTCCCTTCATCTATGTGTGTGTGTGTGTGTGTGTGTGTGTGTGTTAGGGGAGGGAGTGTGCGTGCATGCATGATGTTTGAAGCGACGCCAACCTGCTGGCCAACACAAAGACTTTGTTCCTTTCTGGCGTAATTGTGACTCATAATGAAACAGCTTTAACTAGCATGCTTCTCTCTTTGATCCATATTTGCCATCGAGCAAAACTGCAATCCCATCAATGACGGCACGCGGTATCTTAAGATAATGAGTTCATAAAAAACAAACTGCAAAAATGTACTGAAGAGGCACACTAATGACATAGTTGGCAGTTCCAAGTTAGAAAAACAGTCAAAGCAAGTCAGGAACAGGAACTCAGACTTCATTCATGTTTGTGCTGCTTCTTGTTGTTAGACAGAATACTTGGGGCTCAATCATAAGTGCCCCGCAAGCCGATATTCAAAATCACAAACACAGGAACAGTAACAGCAAGTACAGCCAATGATGTTATGACTTATTTTTCCTGACCACAACATATTTGCTTTGCCGCTTGTTGCTAGGCAGAGTGCGCAGGGTTCAATCATAAATGCAACATGATGTCATACGCCAAGCCACTGAGACAGAGTGAGCAACAACATTAAATGTAAACCAGCAACACATTATAATATTAAGAAAGCTACTTAAATGTTGATGATGGCCACGTCAAAGTGATTATGCACTCCAGCTATGCATTGCGTGAGGTCCCTTTTTGCACAAAAGGTGCAATAAAGTAGCCTATTAAATATTTACATGTGTATGGAAAACAGCGACACTATTTGCATACTTCACAGAGGCAAGTTTTGCTGTGTTTGCTCATGCAGAAGTGTAAATCCAACACGGCCCAAACAAACAATGGAGTTTGTGCGTGTGCGCGCGCGCGCGCGCGCGCACACACACACACACACACACACACACACACACACACACACACACACACACACACACACGCGCACTTC
>NW_017805832.1:137823-159894 GCF_001891065.2 Hippocampus comes
GCGCACACACACACACACACACACACACACACACACACACACACACACACACACACACACACACGCGCACTTCACAGAAATGGATGGGGGTGATCCATTAATAAGAGTTACTTGTCCTGTCACTGACCATCGGTTGGTTGTTATTTCCCCTGACTTGTGTGCCCACGATGAGCTGTACACAATCTCGTGTTTTGGGCACACAACATAAGCAGACTTGTATCCTCCGGGAGCACGACATTTTACTGTCTTGTTATTGCTGTTGTAACACATATTCAATTCTGCAAATAAAATTGCTGGTGCACTCGGACATTGGAGACTCTGCAAAGATCAAAAATACGACTTATGTACAATTGCATGGAGACACACTTTAATCATTCACTGCTCCTTGAATAATTTTATAAACCAAACTTTTTGGAAACCTTTTGTAGAATGGCCCTTTTCTGCCACGAGTGTATAAAGCAAAGTCCATCCAGGCACATTTGAATCATTTTGGTGTGGAAGAACAAGCGCATCAAATGCCTTGACTCAAGTGAGACGCTGTTCCATATGTTGAAGGAAATCTTCCCAGAAGAGTGAATGTTATTGTAGCTGCCACTTGTTGCTAGGCAGAATACATAAGGCTTGACCATCGCTGCCCCACTGGCCAAAAGAACCACCAGGAACAAGAAATGCGACTTTTTGTTTCACATTTGGGCGGCCACTGTCGCAAAGCTAATTACCGTATTTTCCACACCAAAAGGCGCACCTAAAAGCCTTCCATTTTCTCAAAAGCTCACAGTGCCTTAAAATCCGATGCGCCTTGTGTATGGTCATTACGGTAATATTTCGACCCCAAAATGGCTCCTTGCTCGCGACATGCTTACAACGCAGAGTTCAAACTTAAGGCGATCGGTTTCGCAGGTGAACACGGAAATAGAGCAGCGGCAAGAGAGTTCAACGTGAACGAGTCAATGTTATAACTTGCTGTTGGTTCAGTGAACTGTGTCGCTGCTTATTAAATAAGTTTTACTGACATCTGATCGTCGCTATAAAAATCAGGGTGTAGGGTAGTGTAGTGTTCTGTTGGCATATCCTTGAGCGTAGCTCCATCTAGTGGATGCATTGTAGATTGCGTCTTATAATGCGATGCGTCCAATATATGAAAAAAATTACAAAAATAGGCCATTCATTGAAGGTGCACCTCATAATCCAGTGCGCCTTTTAGTGTGGAAAATACGGTATACAGAGCTCATTTACAGGTGATACGCGGGTCACTAGAACTTACAAAAACACTAAGGGAACGCCAAGCTTGTTTTTCACTGGCAAGTAAGAAGGAACCAATAGAGTATCTCCACACGAAGTAAGTGTGGCGCAGGAACTCATTGAATAACATCATGCCTCAGTCTCCAAGCTAGTTAGCATGCACCATTAGCATGACAGTGTGCGTAGCCTATCTAGAAAGTATCGATACAAAACTGGGAGGAGGCAGGAGGTTACACTGACAGAGAGAGAGGAGGAAAAAAAAGGCAACATTTTAGCGCAGATCTAATAAACACGGTAAAGATTGTACTGAAAGACATTTTAAAGAGGTGAACATTGAGTTGAGGTTTCGCGTTGGTGGAGAGGTGAATCATAGGCCACAGAAGGAAAAAGCCTTGGCATTTGAAACAGAGGCACGTCTGTTTAACCAATTCGTTTGGCCTGAGCAGTTGAAATGGTAGCACGATGTGCCAGTGGCGGTCCAGCACTTGCGCCTCACAGGAGCTTCGGCCTTCCTGTGTGGAGCTGATATATTTTTTAGCGCTTGCACAGATTTTCTCCAGCTTCCATGCGCTTCATAGAAAACAGAGTCGTCCAAACTTGGGCACCCCTGCTCTAAATTGTCCATAGCTGTGAATGTGACTGATTTTAATTTTTTTTTCAGTTTATACGTGCCTTGCATAGAGTTGCCAATCAGTTCAGGTTGTACCCCAACCTATCGCCCAAAGTCAGCTGCGAGAGGCTCCTGATAGTGAGAATCGGTGAGAGAGAAAAGGGATAAACAGACAGTTCTTTGAAATGATTTCTTTCGTGATAGAGGGCCACCGCAAATAAAGTAAAGGAGGATATTATTAATGCTACCACTATTTTCTGTTTATTTAATAACTCGCCAACATCAATAGTTTAAACCACAAACTGGCAGACTGCGGATCAGGGGCAGACCCACAAGCTGGTACATACAGACCCAGACCTTCAAGCCACAACAGAAGGGTTAGGCTTCAAAACCTGATTGAGACGCTTCCATTTTAAGCTACAGAGCTCTTGTAGTCTTTACAGTATGAGTACGGTGGATGACAAAACATATCGAATAGATCAATGCAAGTTAAGCCAGCTGTGACTTTCCAGTAACGACAGGAAAAAAAAAAAAAAACGGAGCTGGAGAAGAGGAGAGATGGGCCCACTGCGCTGGAGAAAGTTGAGAAAATGACGAGGCAACATATGTATTGATAGAAAAAAACATATATCGAGCTCGCCGTCAATGAAAGTAGAGCATTCATCCAGAAATGGACAAACTAAAAATAAAGATTTGGAATAAACAACCACCGCAATCTGTCGTGAGAATATAGAAAATAACATAATCTGACATCCCAATGTTTCTTGAAGCCACAGTTTAACATTCTTGCATAAGCGAGAGCTCAATTCTCTTAAAGAGCAGAAGAGTGGACGAGTTGAAACTGCGATCATTTCCAAAAGAGATTGTCATGCAAAACTTGTCTGAACGAACAGCAAATATGGGTACTGCGATAAAATTTGCACTGGATTTTATGAGACTTAAATTTCGCTCAAATAGTTTGGCTTTTGTTAACCTTCTCTTTACAATAAGCCGTGTCAGCCATGTTGAATTGACATGGCCGTTCAGAATGATCAGCTTTTGAAGTTACCTTCTTGAAAAAACAAAAGTAAAGCCTGCACAAGTCAATTCTATCAACTTTCGGACTGATATTCTCCATTTCACGACACAGATGAGGAAATCATCATCATCATGGGAGCCAAAATAATGAAAGTCATATTTCATAGCGAATCTTAATATCCTCTGGAGGAGGTCACCGTCACGCTAGTGCCTTATTCAAACGTTGTCTTTTTATCTGACAACAGCAACGCTGTGATAAATGTAATAAATCTCGTGTTGATTATACTGAAAAGTCCCACAGCGGGATTGCGTATTATGGGATTGCAAACCACCTTGCGCGCGCATTGTCAAGCAATAAAACCGGTGACATTTGCTTTGCGGGCTAGTGACCAACCATTGTCTAACGAGCTTGTCAGTCCAAACAAAGCGACATGCTGAATAATCTGACGCAATGTGAGCACAAAAGCGGCCAAATTCCTTTTGCTGTGTAATGAGATCAAGATGGACTGTTGACTCAAAGGTGATGGCGTGGTGATCTGATTTTGTCTTATGATGACATCTAACATACGCACTGACTTTGAACTAGCAAGAGCCATATGG
Source organism: Hippocampus comes (assembly GCF_001891065.2). Classification (NCBI taxonomy): domain Eukaryota; kingdom Metazoa; phylum Chordata; class Actinopteri; order Syngnathiformes; family Syngnathidae; genus Hippocampus; species Hippocampus comes. The sequence goes on from NW_017805832.1 coordinate 141,293, forward strand.
CAGGTTACTGGCCTGCATGCTTGGCTTCAGCAAGAAACACTGTGTGCGCGTGTGTGTGTGTGCGTGTGTGTGTGGCCTCCACTTTCTCAGTCACAACAGGCCAGTCAATAATCATGCAGCAAATGAGGCTTCTGTCACTTGCTGCACTTCCTCCACAGAGCTGCTTCTCGAGTCTACCCGCCATCCCGTGAGCCTCCGCCGTTATGTCACATTTTGTGACCGAATGTGTGTGTGTGTGTGTGTGTGTGTGTGTGAAGCATGGCCTCCTCCCGTGTGAAAGGGAAGGAAATGCCTGTATTTGTAGTCCCAGCATGGCCTATTAAATTTGCGATGCTTCCACAACACCATCCTAACATTATTTATAAATAGCAGAGGTGGATGTGACAGACAGTATGTGCAAGTCGGAAGTCTCAAATAAAATTCCAAGCAAATCCCAAGTTACTGCTGGGGGGTCATGTACTTTGGTTATTTGTTCAGCAAGTAATAAGCCAAGTCATAAAATCATACTCAAACATGTACAGTGGATATAAAAAATCTACACACCCCTGTTCAAAAGCCAGGCTTTGGGTATCTAAGAAAAGGATGAAAATAAATCATATCCAAACCATATTCACCATTAACATTACCTGCATCAGACTTGACGGAATAAATAATCATTACAAGAGGGGAAGTAAAAAAAATCAACAAATAACAATAATGTGACTGCGCATGCGACTGTGTTCAGAATTAACCAATTACACTCCAACTCGAGTTCAACTGGAGTCAGTATACAGGAAGTCATGAACTAAAACGAAACAAAAACAGCTGTTGAGATATTAACCATTTTATATAAATCCACAACGGTGTGATTACTGACACAGAGAATACACGTTGGAAATTTAAAACAAAAACAGACCTAAAACTAAAACACTTTTTTTCTCCACATCCCCACCTGCTGCATCTGGTGTGGCATTGCCCTCATTTATTGCTCGGCACATTTCAGGGGCCCCAAATGTACAGGGAGACGAGGCAGCAACACAAAGTCACAGCAAATGACTCGCAAATCAGCACTCCAAAGGAATGTGGCAATTTTAAATATGCAACCCGTATCAAACATCATACAGCTAATGAGACGACTCGTTTTGATGACTGTTTTTAGCAGCATCTGCCGGAACTGCTGGAGAATGTAAATGTAATGTAAAAAAATCCCCATCGCACAAAGAACCTTTGTTTGTGAATGTAGGTCAAGGAGCAGGTCGAGGTGTCAAATTCTGCAATGCATATCGTAGCATCATAGCATGAGCGTCACACTTGTGAACCCCACTGTATGTGTGACAACATCTGTCTTGTTTACAGATTAGAAGCGGTGGCAAAGTAAGTCACATCTCAGCTGGACTGCGCATTGACGGTTCTGGATGTGCCAAGCGCGGGATTAGAGAAGAGAGAGTTGAGGGGATGAACAGAATAAATAAATAGGCAGGGAGAGAGAGAGAGAGAATGGTGGCTGAATTAAAGTGCGCCACTCTGCCTTTGGCAGCCCCAAAAAGGCCCATTATTTAGTTTTTGTGTGTTTTGGAGGACAGGGGCGGAGACAGTGAGTTGGCCGAATGGTGCAGTTCAGTGTCGGTGTTGTTCGGAAATATTTGCTTCCTGCACAGGAATAAATGTGTCTCGTTTTTTTTTTTTCTTCTTCTTCTTCATCAAGTACAGAGACACACCGAGTGGGCAATGTCAGTATGTGTGCGTGTATGACTACACCAAGCGCCCCCGCCTCAAACGCGGAGGATTGCCTGGTCTAAAAATGCCAGCCAAAACGTGTGATGTGTTCATGTGAAGTGAGGGATGACAGCAGGGAGAGGGCACCAACATGGCAACCCACACATCATTTATATACATCGACAGTACACGGAGCGAGGAAAGGGACCGAGCAAAAGTCCACCTCCTCCGAAAAAGATTGATATTGTATTGTCATTTCCCATTTGTACCACAAGAAGGCTCCTTTTGTCTCAGTGAAGCTCCACAATTCACTTCAACAAAACTGCTTAGCAACAAGATGCCACTAGATGGCGCAAAAACAGTGAATGGGGATTTTTTTTTCAGTGAACAACAGAGGATACTGTACCGTTTGACAAGAAATACAATATACACACTGTATACATTTTATGTAGAGAGATAGGTACACAATCACAGAGAGAGAGAGAGCGAGAGAGAGAGAGAGAGAGAGAGAGAGAGAGAGAGAGAGAGAGAGAGAGAGAGAGAAATAAACACACACACACACGTATATTTTTAAACAGTACATAAAAGTTTTCTAAAACAAAATGCAGGTGTTATGGTCAACAAAAGGGACAAATGGAGGAATAATGACATGATATGAATGGCAAGGGGAAAAAGGAAAAGGAGCTAAAACATCCACAGTGATTTAGAGAAATGCACCAGTGACAGCGTGTGTGGGCGTATGTGTGTGTGACAAACGCACAGGCATACACAGTGCTCAGGTGTCACAGTGACACAACTGGTTAGGATTGCAGCCAGTTTGAGAAATCAAGCGGAAAGGAGAGGCAAATAAATGAAAGTTGTGATGCATGCACATACACGTACACACACACACACACGCACATACACACACTACCCTTCATGCCTTGGGGAATGCACGCTTGTCATCGCACACAAGACGAAAGACTGAGGCGCTATTCGGACCAAGAAGTCTGGCAAGTTCAGACAAACGTATTGGTCCTTCAAAAACAAGTCAAGGATTTTATTGTATTTTTGATGTGTGTGTGTGTGTGTGTGTGTGTGTATAGTCGAATTAACACAAGCATTATTTTTAATGCAGATTAAAGTACGACCCTTATTTGGAAAGCCCTGTACTTGGGGGATTCCGGTCGCGATGCAACAGTCGCCATCCACATTTGAATTTTCCTCGAAAAATGCACTGCCCTCTATCGACACAACGTTTAAAGAGCAGAAAGCTACAATGGAGGAGCCGTTTGGAGTGTGAAGCGCCATCACCAGCTCTTCCCTTCTTCGAGTGGGGAACACACTTGAGAGACTGCTGGTTGCTCCAGCTGTAAGGGCTCTGCATGGGCACTCCCAGACCTCTTTAACAGCCAAGATTTGACCGGATGAATATTTGTGTTTTATTTTAGTTGTATTAATCTTGAATTTCTTTAATTGTGTGATCAATATAAAATAGCCACCATCCATTGATTATCCAACCCCAGGTGTTTTGGGGCAGTAATATGTATTTTATACATGAAAAGATACAATTTTACTGACAACTTCCATTCGTTTTAATGAAAAGTATTTCAGCACACGCTCTATAAAGCAGGAATGACCAAACTTTTTAACCGAAGATCTACTCTTTTCGACAACCTCCCGCGATCGACCCGTTACACACGCATGCCATGATGAACAAAGCCATAGCTGCCGCTAAAATAAACGAAACAGAAATAGAAAGTTGACACAAGAGTTGATGAGTTTATGAAAAGGATTTCCTGCTTACCTTAGTGGGCGACCTGACGCGGAGCCACGCGACGCGCTTTTGCAGCCTGTTAATTATCGTAGCTCACGCATACCGTTTTAAAATGCTCTCCCGGCTCTCCAGATTGCCATTCTTTGCGAGTGCCATCGATGGATTGTACAATAAACGAAGTTTGACTGATAACAATCATAAAAAATAATAATAATAAAGCTACATCGCAAAAACTCCGACCCGCAAGCTGCAATTGCAGACTTCTGAACGCTAACAACTTCCGGTGACGGACGTCACGCACCACCGTAGGTTAAAGGTGACCTGCTTTATTTTTTATTTTTTTTAAATACTTTTTGTGAAAGTGAGACTGATAGGATGATTAGAATGTAATGTGCATTAACACAAAAAAATATATTACTAACATGCGTAGAGACACACAAATGTTAGTTTGTCTCCCGCCCCCGCACTCCTCCCGATCGATTTGGGACCAGTCCGCGAGCTACCGGCCGATCGAGACGGCGTCATGGAAATATATTAAAAAAGATACAAATGACCTCTACCCGCGATGTAAAATTTTGTTCACAGCTCTGGAACTATTATTTTTTTCCAAAAATTGCTTATAATTCAGATACTGGTTTCCTCCATAACATGCCAGAAAATAGTGGAAAATGACCCTTTACTTCAAAGTAAAAGCAGGTGCTTGCAAATGTCTCATTTTGATGAAACACAAAAGATAATCAGTCTGCTTTCATGAAGGACTAGTGGAAATCAGAGAAGACGCAAACCAAAACATTGTGAGGTCCGGGCTATTGCCCTTTGGAACACCTTGCAAACAGACACCTCCAAATTTTAATTAATGGTCCTGGCTCACAACGTTTAATCTGTTCGCAAAATAGCTGCTGATTAAACTGATGATCAATTAGTTATTGATGAATCACCTGTCACGTGAATGGCCATGTTTACAATGTACCCTATGTCTGAAAAGATGAACACATTTTATTGCTTGGGTGGGTGTGGAAATTTGCACACGTGCGTGTGTGAATGGTCCAAAATATTTTAGTGAGTATCAATATGATTGGAGAGGCTTTTTTTTTTTTTTACACTGTATGTGAGTAGACAAATCATTTTTTACATGCATGTACTAATGGGTGAATGTTTCCAACATGAATTTGTGTATACCATAGGTGTGAATTGACAGACAGTTGTTTACAGGTGTACGTGAAAGGAGAGTCGTTATCAGGTGCACCCAAAGAAGTTTCCGACTGCTGCATGACGACATAGCGGCAGACAGGTCGGACGCAGTAAAATTAATCCCGCCGTCCAACTCGTCTGGACTGACGCTTCAAGGTTCTTCAAGTGAATCACATTTATTGATGGGCCGTCATAGCAAGTAACATGATGGAAAAATGACTCACCACCCCCCAAAACACAACGGCCCAAAAAAACACGAAAAACAGCATGCGAGCATCAAAGTCAAACCAGTTCAAGTGTTTTTTTTTTAAATTGATTTAATGGCTTTAAATATGAATAAGAACAGAGACAGTGAAGCAAAAATCCTGTGATAAAATATTGATGGTGCCAAAAACGAGCCCCAAAATACACCATAACTAATTAAACCTGATCATTCTGTTGGAAATCAGCATTGTATTAAACAGACGTGTATGTATCATATATGTTTGGTCAAAGATATATCAATAAATGACCCCCAATTCAACCTTGACTGGAATGAAGCAGCTTATTTAAACATACAACAAAAGGTTTGGAAATAGGCCTTTTTCACAATGCTTCTTTCCTTTATCATTGGAAAGCCATTTCAAATGTTGAGAATGGCATGCTGGTCACACACTTTTTTTTTTTTTTTTGTGGAATGGCATTTGTGCTGCCCAACCCACGGCTCCTTCGAAGAAAAAAAATAAAATAAATAAAAATCCCTTAGAAATGATGCAGTGTGTGACCAGCAGGACATACAGTACTCTATTGCAAAATTATGATTGTAAAGCATGTTTCCTTCACTTTAAAGCAATAATCCGTTTGCAAGTAACCCACGTTTGTGGCGTGAGGAGTTCAAGCTCCTCGTCCCACAGCAGTGTGCGACCATCATCGCGTACTCATTTGTCTTGCTGCACCATTGTAAACGAAAATGTATTTTCCCTTTGAAATGGTGGCCCGTTTGTCACAAAAGGCTTTGGAGGATGCAAATGCCATCTCGCAACAGTGTGTGATTAGCATCGCACGCTAAATTGCGCTTGCTCAGCCCACAAAATGAAGGGTTTCACACAAACAGGGCATTGGCTCAAAAGGGAAGTCAACAGTCTTTTCAACAACAATATTTACAGGAAAGAAGCATTGCGTGAAAATCGTCAAAAAACACTTTTCCAAACTTTTTAGCTTGATGTCTTTTTTTCCCCCATGAGGTTTTTTTTAGGTCGCACTGAGCTAAAGTGCAAAGGCCTTCAGAAGTGCGTGTACGTACATGCTATCACGATTAGGATCTGGAACGATTGTTGTTGTTGTTTTGTTTGTTTTTTTTTTTTTTAATGGCCACGTCTACTCTAACTGGCCTGTTGACAGGCAAGTTTGTTCACACCTTCTCATAAGAATCATATATACAGGTCGGGTCATTTACAATCCAAAAAGTGATTCCAGAACAAAAACAAAACATTTCATCAGCAACATTTTAAAAAGCTAAAACGATATCTTGGTTTTTTTCCATTCCTTCATGATAGCATCATCATAGTTATTCATGTCCTTTCCACTGCGTGATTGTTCTTCATGTTTTCTATGGTGGTAAACATAAATAAGGCAATAATAAAAAATAAAAATAATATTCCCACCATTCGAAATATAGCTTTTTGAGTCTTCAATGAGATGGAATGTCAGTACCGTAGGTTGAAAGAAAGCGGAGTGTGATAAACAGGATTGAGGTGAATGAAGTCAGAGAAGGACTTGAAGGGAAAGAAAAATGGCGGGGTTCTGGCATCCAGCAGCAATAAATACGCGGTTGAGCCAAAATGGCGGTGTCGTGCATAACCTTTTACTCAGACTCTTAATGTAAAAATGGATCCATACTAACGAGGTTTGAAGTTGGAGACAAAACAATTGGACGCCGCCTCTTTCAGAAACCAGATTAGCGTTTGTTGTATTGGAAAAGCACAAAAATTGTCCAGTGTGTCCAATTTGGAAGCACTTTTCCCATACAACTGGAACCTTCCCCCGTCAAACTGTTGACATCATCAAATCTTCAACTCACTCAACATGGTTGTAATCTGACCAGAAAAATGGGTGTACATTTAAAAAAAAAAAAAAAAAAACTTTGCCAGCAATTAGATGTTTCCGCTTGAATTCAAAATCTACAAACTTTCTGGCAGGCTTGAAGTCTCTGCTTGAATTTCAATTTAAGTCGATCACACCAATGAAGTGATACATGGAAAGTTTTTCGACGGTTTTCAGTTTTGAAAGCTTTGATGTACAGTATGTGTGTCTTTCTGTCAATGTTTTGACATTTTGGCAACAAAAGTCAGGACTTTTGTTGCCAAAATTTTAGATGGATCAACTTATTTGCTGGTTAAAGACAGCCCCAAAACTGTGTAAATTACCCTTTTGGTGTCTATGAATGTTTTTTAAAATATTTTGGCCTCAAACGAAGAACTAGAAACTACAACGACACGATTCTGGAATTATTTTGGAGTTTATGGATTTTAAAAGCAGGCGTGGGGAACCCATCCATCCACTTTCCATCATGCCTATTCTCATTCGGGTTGCAGACAGTGGAGCCAAAGACGCGATTTACACTGTGGACTGATTGCCAGCCAATCACAGGGTACTTAAGTGTATAGACAAACAATCACCATTCAATCAATGATTTCGGATCTGAACATAACATGCGTGTTCTTTTGGCACGGGGGGTTAAATCGAGTCACGTGCAACTTCCACACAGGAGGGATTAAAATCCAGAACCTCAGAACTGTGAGGTCGATATGATAACCTTTATACCACCATGCTGCCCATTGATTAAAAATCAAGAGCAACATTACAAAAATAACAACAAAATCCTTCAATGTATGAGTTTAGAATTTTCCAATATAATTTTTCAAATCTTGTTTCTACATGAGTGCTGCTGTAATAAATTATAAAGTGGACTTTTACAAATGCGCTCACCAGCCGTATACGTTAAGTTCCCTTCTTGAAAAACTTAGCGGCAGACTTCGCTAAGTCTTCTTAGTTAAGCTAACTTAGTTAAGACTTCGGACGCTCACCTGTTAAGTGTCCCTTTAAGCGTCAGCACCCCGCACACACTGGACGGAAGAAACAAAAGGCGGAAGGAAGGATGGATGGATGAATGGAGGGAGGGAGGGAGGGAGGGAGGATGTGCAGGAACTGATGCGTTCATTTTGGCAACGTGAGACAACGGCATCGGCGAGCATCCCTGCAAAGCACGGTTGACAGTCAGTCCCCATTGCGTTCAGCAGCAACAACAAAAAAAAACCACACAAAAAAGCTTCAAATAAATTAAAAGTATGAAAAGAAAATAATTACATTCAAAAATAACAAACACCATTTCTCGGTTGAGGTTCATCCTGTTTCCTTTTAGCCATCCATGAGCATATCTGGATGGTTGTGTGTGCGCGCAGGTGTGTACTTTGTAGTGCATGCACGTGGGTGTAAGCACAACTAAACTGTTGGCATGACACCACGTGGGAGCTTCGACATTTGGTGTGTGTGTGTGTGTGTGTGTGTGTGTGTGTGTGTGTGTGTGTGTGTGTGTGTGTGTGTGTGTGTGTGTGTGTGTGTGAAAAAAAATTCAGAGAGGGCTCATGCAGGCCTGAAGCCTGGTTGTGTTCAGGTGAATTTCACCAGTGTTTCTTGTTTTCTCTTGTGATTGCCTTTCTATGTGTGTGTGTGTTTGGGGGGGGGTCAATGTTTTTTTTCGTCGCATTTTGTTTCTTTTTTACTTTGTGAGATGAGTAAAGAAATCGGTGTTATGTGTCGTGTGCGTGAACAAAAGTGAAGTCAGTGAAGATCCGCCCACGAGAGTTGCGTGGAACATTCCGTTCAATTGGTGCACCGTTTCTTTTGCGACTTTGGAAAAGAGCAAACAAAATGTCCGCTCGCGATCAAGTGTCTCTCTGCGTGAGCGCCTGGAGGTCGGCGGTGTGCAGAGAGTGCTGGAGGAAGACGTTTTTACGAGAGTAGCTGTGCAGGGACAGCGGGCCCCGGGGCGGTTGCCCCAGGCGCCCCGTGAAGGGTGAGGAAGAAGAAGAGGAAGAGGAGGAGGTGGAGGTTGGGTTGGGAGGGGACGGGAGGCCCGACGATGAGATGCTCCCCCTGCTGGCCAGGCTGTGGAGGCTGGAGGAGGAGACGCCCACCGCCCGGGGGATGAGACTGTGGTGGTGAAGCTCCCCTTTGCGGGATGTCAAGCTTCCTCCTAAGGACTCAGAAGAAGATGAGACCCTTTCCGGCTGCTCGCCGGTCAAAGATGGCATTGCGTGGTGAAGGTGAGGCTGGGCAGCAGCGATTAAAGAACGGTGGGCTGTATTCGGTGCGCTGGCAGGTGGGTGGGAGTGATTCTCCTCTGTGGCGGAACCAAGAACTAGCAGGTGATGGGGGTCGTTAGCGAGGTCCCCTGCGAGTGGCGGAGGGGGCGGTGCATCCCCGGCCCACACTGCTCTTCGTTCCTTTGGGGGCAGGCTGCTGTTGCTGCTGCTGCTGCTGCTGCTGCTGCTGCTGCTGCCTGGTCCTGACGACCACCCTGGATGGTTGTTGGCCTGAGACAAACGGCAAAAGAAAAGTGCTGTTACAAAAGAATGTTGCGTCATCATGTCAGATTTCCATCCATGGTCTCCTGCCAAAGATGGCAGCTCCAGTCCTGCTTGTCTCAACATCAAGGCGGCTCGTGATGACAAACAATTACAACTGTTTGCAGTTAAATTGAAAAGGGGCTTAAAAAGAAAAAAACTTGAGTAATCAACCACATGCTGCTTCACCATGTCACAGATTCCCACACAAAGTCTCCTGACTAACACGGCAGCTGGTGTCCCACTTCCACCAAAATAGAGCAACCTTGAGTTGGCACACATGCGGTATCATAAATGGTCTTCAGCCACCCCCCCCCAAAAAAAATAACAACATCAACGTACAATTTTTATGTCTTCCTCTCGAGCGCGTGATGAGTTAAGGTGTTTCCACCGGGGTGGGATAAGCGAGCGAGCGACTCCCGAAGAGAGGCGCTGCAATTAGAGCGAGAGGGAGCGCGCTCGCGTGTTTGCTGTCGACTGTTAATTGGGTGACATTTTGAGAACCAGAGCTCTGTGGGCTCCTGCAGCTTGTTCTAATTGTTTCTAAACCAAGCGGAACCCTGCTCACTGAAGAACACACACTTGCAGTCGCGCGAGCGCAGGCACACATGAACTCGGCGAGACAAGCAGGCCACAAGGTTCGCACGAAGCCGCAAAGCGCCGCCATCAAAGGGGCTCCCTGGACGCGGCGGAGAGGATGGCAAATAAAGCTGGATGGCAGAAACAGAAGCCACCTGTTCTCCTTTCACACGCCACTGAGCGCCTCCCCCTTATGAAGCGCAGCTCTTCACGGCCACCCTCCCTCTCTCCTCCCTCGCACGCCGCTCTGCAAAAATTCCAATCTAACCGTGATTCAGGACAGTTTATGTGGCCAAATGCGTTTGAGGTATGAGATCCATGATATAATATCAACAAACTCTTGTTACAGGCCAAATAAATGGCAAATAACCCTTTTAATTTACACAAAAATTCTGAATAACATTTCTCACTGCAGTAATTTCAGTAAGTTAACCCCCAAAAAAAATTAGTGTGATGATGTCAGAGGAGATGAACCTTAAGCTTAATGGGATCTGGAAAGTTGTTTTTTTTTTTTTTTTTTGCTTAAGGCTGAATCCCCATTTTTGCCTTATTTCATGAGTGGAGAGGTCAAAGGTCATCAGCTTTTAAATGGTTAATAGCTCACATGATGTCTTTACTTACAATTAGAAATGACTTTACAGTGGTCTTTCAACAGTTCCATAAAATATGGGGCAGTATCATTTTCCTCCGATCCTGCTTGCTGTTGCTGCTAAATTTTAAACGTGGGTTTTTTTTTTCTTCAAAATGAGGGAAGTCATGCTTGAAAGATTAAAATTGTGGTAACCTTGTCAATTTTTAAGGAATGTATTGAAGCATGGACCATTTAGCCAGAGCAAGTTACATTGAACTACAGCTTCACACCTAAATCAGACTGGGTCACGTTAAACCTCATATTGTATATATACGTATGTATATATAAGGACACTTTGATTCTCGCCTCTTTCATCTCAAACTGCTTTAAACAACAAAGCGTGTGAGGGAAAAGTGAACGACTGTCCGTGTTTTATGTTATGTGTTGTGTTTATTATTTTACTTAATGTTAACTGTTTTGTTAAGCGCTTTGTCACAGCTGCAGCTGTTGTGAAAGCGCTATATAAACCAGGATGTATTATATTGTATTGTCTTGTATATTATATTGTGGCGCTTATGGAAATAATGGAGCTTTCCAGCGAGACGGAAACTCTTTCCTTCAAGTGACCGCGGACTACTCCGTTACTTGAGTGGCTCCCTCCATTTCTTTTGATGTCCATTACCTGCTACACGGTAAAAAAACAAAGGCACTTTGGAGTGGTTATTGAGCGTCTGGTGCTTGCTAATGCGTCCTGATGAGCGGACGCACGCAGCAAGATTTCCCTCTGACTTATTTGTCTCGTTAAGACGAGTGCAGCTCAATCCTTCATGAGTGGGAGAGGCGGGTGGGGCATACTGAAACCCCACGAGGGAACTGTGACAGCGCTGTGCTCCTGGTTTTGGCGGGATGGCTGACTGAGGGACTAAATCTGAACAAAGCAACTGTTCGAGTTACAGAAGTTGTTTTTGTTTTATTTCCGAGTTCTACAAAGCATCACAGCAAAATCCTAATGCATTGTCAAGACCTATAAACTAGCATGACTTTAGTACGCAATGTGACGTAAAGTGAGCCTGACTATTATTTTTTGGTTTCATTTTTTTCTGAAAATTCAACAAGACACAGCAACAACCAGCATTATCATGCACCATCTTGACTACAGCCAAAAAGAATTGAGGTATTACGTGAGCATGTGATGTGGCAGGCCAACTTTTATTTGTATTTCTAGCATGCTTCGACTAAAGACAGATTTATACAATGTTATGGAAAGAAAAAATTGTGTTCCTAATCTCGAAAGTTAAAGTTGTGGTATCGCTGTGTGTGTGTGTGTGTGTGTGTGTGTGTGTGTGTGTGTGTGTGTGTGTGTGTAATAGCCGGCAACAGATGGAGACAAAGCAAAAGGTCAAGCGCAATGAAAAGAGAGGCGTAAACAAATGGAGTCAAAGGATGGCGGGGACAGGAGAGGGATGACAGATTGGCAAGAACGTGATCAAAGACGTAGATAAAACGCGACGAGAGCAACAGACGGTGGGGGGAGGAAAAAAAAAAAAACAGAACTGATTTACAAACTCAGGTGTCCTCTCCCCAAGTACGCGCCTCTCAAATATTGATGCCGTGTGAGTGTCCACAAGTAGGACTGGAATAAATCACAGTGATGTTTACTTAGGGTGCAAATGGACAAGGGCTCCTCAAGACTCTCAAGAACCTTCCATCACACACCACTTGTAATGACTTTCAAACAAAATACACACACACACACACACACACACACACACACACACACACACACACACACACACACACACACACACACAGTATGCGGTATGCGACACACCGGGGGGAAACAGTGGAAGCACAACACCGGTGTCATCAATCACACACCAGGACTCAATACCCCATGGAGGCACAGAATCGTAATGAGGTCCAAAAAACGCATTGGACACCAAAAAGTTAAGAGTCCTCACGGAGATAAAAAGGGAAAAGTTGATTCGAATACTATCTTTTTTTTTTTTTTTCCATTTAACTGTTGCCTTCATGATAGAAGTTTTCATCAAACAACTTTTGATATACCGCAGTAGAAACGCTCCAAACCCTTTTGATGATGTTTCAGTCATTGAGCGAGTCAACACAGATGAATCAATTATTGTTGTTTTTCCATTTGAACGAGATGAGAAAATCTCTCTGAATGTTCTGAACTTTCTGTTTCTAAGCCATACTGCAGGAAAAATAATGCTGCAGTTGTTCTTCCTTGGTAGACAGCACTTGAGATGGTTACAGCGCAGGCACGATGACTCTTATTGATATTTCAACGGTCGATGCTATCCTCCTTTGTTTCTCTTGTCATTTCTAAAATTGTATTTTAAAATTCTCTTGTCCTGCATTCCTGGCCCCCTTACTTGGGTTCCAACCACACTAACCCTGACAGTGCTAACAGAGTAAAGAAAAACAAAGAACATGGCCTGGAACAGTCGGTGAACACCTGCAGACATTCAGGACATCTCCCACATCTATTTTCTCCCAAACAATCAAATAAAGGCTGAGAATGCGAGCGTGCCGGCTGTCTCAAGGCCATAACACACACGCTCTTTCAACTCGCTGGTTTACCTCAGTAAACACCCCCTTTTGGAACAGCCGGTGGCAACGTCCTCCCCGTTGCCATCCTGCTTTTCACATATCGCGGAAAGCTCTTGTATTGTGTAATCATTCAGTTTTTGGTCACTCTATTTCTCTCACGGCGGAAACGCGTACAAATACAAATTCAAGTTTAAGTTCTTCTGGTGCGGCATTAATTTGGACCACGCCATAGCCGTACGTTATTTGCCAATCTGTGTTATTGTCGTGGTAAAGTCACTATTTGAGAAAAGTAATAGTAGCTAGCTGCGGACTGGTTAGCTGCTAGCTTGCCCCTCGTAACCCACCGCTTGGTGCTATTTGACAAAGACCAAGGCTGCATTGTTAGCTAGCTACAGCCAGCTAGCTACAGACTAGGTAGCTGCCCCCACACGTCACCTGTATTCCATGAACGGTTGATTTCATGTTAATATTACGAGTGGTCGTCAGTTTACAAGCACTGACATTATTTCAAAGCAACGGTGTGCGTAATTAGTTTGCGCAGTGGCGTGGAAAGGAACCAGTTACCGCCAATGTTTTTCGTAGAAATGTTGACAGTAATTAGGATTTAACGAATGCAGTTGCATATGTTAGCGATAGATGACATACATTCAGGTTGAGTGAAAACAAAAAGAACCCCCATCTTGAACCGCTAAGAATATTAAAGCTTTAACGTTGGCAACCGTCTGACTTGGGAACCGTCTGACTTGAACTCAATTTTGCCTAACATGGACTCTTAAATGCTCGAAGTGCTTGATATGTGCATTATTAATCTAATGAGTGAGTGTAAATGCTGTGAAGCGTGTCGGTGTTTGTCTTCTATGAAGATTCAAACGATGACATTATGAATTATAAGCACTTTGAGCGGACCAGTCCATGACACTAGTCTTGCTTTCTGTCTGTAGGCCTCGTGTGTTGTTTTTCTTCTTTCCCCTCCCTTGACCTCTGTTCTTCACACATCTCACACCTCCACCACCGCCCTTCATTTTGACCTGCTTATTTCTTTTTCTTTTCTTTTTCTTCTTCATGGTTGTGTAACGCTGTGCATAAGAATGCCGGCGGCTGCCAGGGCCGAGCAGACCCTGACAGCTGGAGGATTGATGGCAGACTGCTGCAGTCTGGAGACCAAGCACAAGGAAAGGCCACCATGAAGTTTCAGAAAATATGAAATTGACAGGACAGAACAGTGATCTAGTGGCGACCATGTCGGCAAGTTTTGGGCTCTAATTGCGAGTCGCGTGGGTTTGCCCCAGGTACTCTGACTTCCTCTCACATTTCAAGAATAATAATAAACGGGTAAGTTAGGTTCACTGGAGACTCTCAATTGTCCATTTGTGTGCATGTTTATTTGTCTCTACAGAATGTTCCCTGCATTGGCTGGTGACCAGTCCAGGGTGCATCCGACTTGTCGCCCAAAGTCAGTTGGGACCCTCATAATTAGGGCTGGGCGATATATCATTAAGGGGTCGATATCTAGATAGGAACAATATCAGTCAACTATATAGACCAGGGCTGTCAAACATACGGCCCGCGGGCCGGAACCGGCCCGCAAGTAGGTTCAATCAGGCCCGAAGGATAATGTAAAAGTGAAAAAAATGCATTAAAGACACAGAATTAATATTTTTAATCAGGTGCAATTCATTGAGTATCCGCAAGGGGACACTGTTTTGATCAGAGAAGAAGACAACAGCAGCCTCAGTCTGTCACTGAGACAGACCCATGACAGCAGACGCTACTATATTTTTCAATACCAATTACTTGTTAAAGTTTGTACAATCAGTGGGATCAGTTGCAATGCATATATGTGAATGATAAAAGTAAATTGCACATTTGTCGAAGGAAATGTAAGGTGCTTCATGAAATGTTTTGTAAAAGATATGTTCATTAAATTTCAACATTTTCCTAATGTTCTTGTGCTTCTTTATACCAAAACAAAGGAAAGACATATTGTTTTGGTTATTTATAGCAAAGTATTGTATCATTTTAATGGTCCGGCCCACTTGACATCTACCGAGGCCGTATGTGGCCCACCATGTGAAATGAGTTTGACACCCCTGATATAGACTTTTCAAACTCATGCTGCAACCAACCACATACCTCCATTCAAGTTTGTCATTAATTGCCAGTTATGGCCAGCCAATGACAATCATCTACTTGGTTGCGGGAAAATAAGCAAGCACCCGTAATGACAACAATAGCATTTCCTCTAATGATCACGTTAGTCTGTTCAATCACTTCGCTTCAAACATGGCCGGCAGGGTGATAAAAGCTGGATTCAGCACTGGCCAAGCAGAATATGAAGCGAGTGACGTCTGGCTCATGGGCTAATTCCAGCAAGACAAGAAATAATGGAGAACAGGAGAAGTGTGTGTGTGTGTGTGTGTGTGTGTGTGTCAGTCATTATTATCATTATACATTTTAGTACGAGTGTACACTGCAGTCTGCACATCCACAATAAAGTATTTAAAAAGAAAAAAAAAATGTCACCTTGAACCTAAGGTGGCGTGTGTGTGTGTGTGTGTGTGTGTGTGTGTGTGTGTGTGTGTGTGTGTGTGTGTGTGTGTGTCATTATTATCATTATTATACATTTTAGTACAAGTGTACACTGCAGTCTGCACATCTACAATAAAGTATTTAAAAAGAAAAAAAAATGTCACCTTGAACCTGAGGTAGCGTGTGTGTGTGTGTGTGTGTGTGTGTGTGTGTGTGTGACTGCGGGAGAGCCACGTGATGTCTAGTATGACAACAAGAACAAGAATTGTGTTGTTAGTTGCTGCGGGATGGAAAAAAAAAAGCAAGGTTTTGCAATGTTGACATTGAACCGGTTGATCTCGGGAGACTGGATGCTTGAAAAGTAGATCTTGGGTCAATAAAGATTGAGCGCTCCTGATTTCGAAATGGTGTGATGAAAGTTATTAACACCCGGAAGACACCAAGGAACTCTTTTCAATTGTGGAAAAAAAAATGCATAATGGCTTCTTTACTGCTAAAGCTTCAGTCCGATTAGAGCGTCTTCAGCCGTTGCGTGTGAAGTATTTCACCCCAGGCTTCAGAATCGCCCGATGCAAAATTGAAGGAGTTGGGCCGTGCCAGAGTCACCCCGAGAGCAGGAAATCTTTAAGAGGCTTATCAGGAAGGAGATATGGTAGGGGGGGACTTGGATGCACAAAACCCAACAGGTGCACGGGTGCAATGATGGCGAAAATCAAATCATTGACCACCAGCTTGGGCAAATGTTTCCTGGACATTGCCCAAAGAGAGTGGGATGATGGTGAGAAGAAACGCGAGCAAGTGGATGGTGAAGTACTAGTAGGAGGTGAGGAACGACAAGAGAATATGAAGGACAAAAAGTCAAAGCGGCAAAAAGAGAGAGAGGCTCCAAACGCTTCGATAATACAACAAAAGCGGAAGGGCATGTCGGCTACATGGTCAGATGGAGGAGAACAAAGTGAGCAAGCTGAAAGTTACTGCTAGATGAAAAAGAAAAATAATTAGAAAACCAGAGGATGAAGATAAAAGCAGGCCTCCAATAAATAGCCAACATCAAAATACGCAAAGAAAGGCTCTGTTTAATCTTTTTTTTTTTCTTTTTGGGTACTTTCAGAGTAGAACAAGTATTTTCAAGTAAATTACCCACTTGGCTCAAATCACAAAGAATAAAAATAAGACAAGACGCCGCCGATAATTCCAGAACTGGATGGTCCAGCTCTACATTGCTAAATCCACCGAGGAGGTATCGTTTGACTCAGGGATCGTCATAATAACCATCTAATCAACTGATTAGTTCCGCAGCCCCCCCAAACTCTATTCCGATGTTGTAAACGAGCTCCCCTGCACAGTATTAGAGACGAGCTTCTGTTCGGTGGTCTTTAACAAAGACGAGCGTTCCGGTCGACCTTTGCAGCAGTCGTCCCACAACGTTGTGTGTCCGTGTTTGTGTTTCACGGAGCTACGTAACTTATTGGTTCAGCCCAGCCTACCTTCATTGCTTTACTTTTTCACAAAAGTCCTCTCTATTTCATTTTAAACTTCACTCTGACTTGATCCCCCACTTGAATTTAATTTCACAAAGGGGTATAAACAAAAGGTCCCAAAAATCCGCAACAACCTGCCCCTACAGTTTTTTTGTTGTTGTTGTTGTTTTTTTATAGAACTCACTCTAGTACTTGTATGCCCATGAATGGACATCAGTATATATAATTACACTTTGCAAAGATTCCTTCCCAGCCCTGTAAGAATCTATAAATAGCGTCAAAGAATGAACTCCCATGAGCGTGAACGAAATATTATTGTGCTATAGGATTAGCTGCATGCTGTGGCATTTATTTTTCTGTACTACTATTAGAAAGACATTCTCGTGGAGAAATTGTAAAGATCAGACGAGCACAGTATACGTGTGATTGAAACTGCAGCTGCTGTCACAAACGCAAAACATTGAGCTGCCTCCTGATTCAAAACAAGTCCGGGACATTTTTAGCGACTTGGAATAGAAAGTGACATGCTGTATCCAATAATTGGGGGTACATTTTAGCTCCCGTGAGATCAAAGAGAGTCAGGACGAGATGATTGGATGTCTATGAAAGATTATCCGGTGGTTTGGCATGGTAAGAGTCTCCTTAATCCTCTTGGAATATTTTTAATAATGTGCAATTCATTGCGTATCCGCAAGGGGCACTTTTTTGATCAGAGAAGAAGACAACAGCAGCCTCAGTCTGTCACTGAGACAGACCCATGACAGCAGACGCTATCAATAGCACTCTCACATTTACACATTTAATAGCACTCTCCTTAGTTTGTAAGGTGTAGGCAGGGATTACATTTAGATTTTATATGCACGTGTAAATGCTTTAAAACTTGCTTTCTTTATGAATCTTGTTTAATCTTAAAGTGCATTACTGTATTTTTCAATACCAATTACTTGTTAAAGTTTGTACAATCAGTGGGATCAGTTGCAATGCATATATGTGAATGATAAAAGTAAATTGCACATTTGTCGAAGGAAATGTAAGGTGCTCCCTGAAATGTTTTGTAAAAGATATGTTCATTAAATTTCAACATTTTCCTAATGTTCTTGTGCTTCTTTATACCAAAACAAAGGAAAGACATATTGTTTTGGTTATTTATAGCAAAGTATTGTATCATTTTAATGGTCCGGCCCACTTGACATCTACCGAGGCCGTATGTGGCCCACCATGTGAAATGAGTTTGACACCCCTGATATAGACTTTTCAAACTCATGCTGCAACCAACCACATACCTCCATTCAAGTTTGTCATTAATTGCCAGTTATGGCCAGCCAATGACAATCATCTACTTGGTTGCGGGAAAATAAGCAAGCACCCGTAATGACAACAATAGCATTTCCTCTAATGATCACGTTAGTCTGTTCAATCACTTCGCTTCAAACATGGCCGGCAGGGTGATAAAAGCTGGATTCAGCACTGGCCAAGCAGAATATGAAGCGAGTGACGTCTGGCTCATGGGCTAATTCCAGCAAGACAAGAAATAATGGAGAACAGGAGAAGTGTGTGTGTGTGTGTGTGTGTGTGTGTGTGTGTGTGTGTGTGTGTGTGTGTGTGTGTGTGTTAGTATGTTTAAG
>NW_017805832.1:160202-224453 GCF_001891065.2 Hippocampus comes
GTGTGTGTGTGTGTGTGTGTGTGTGTGTGTGTGTGTGTGTGTGTGTGTGTGTGTGTGTGTGACTGCGGGAGAGCCACGTGATGTCTAGTATGACAACAAGAACAAGAATTGTGTTGTTAGTTGCTGCGGGATGGAAAAAAAAAAGCAAGGTTTTGCAATGTTGACATTGAACCGGTTGATCTCGGGAGACTGGATGCTTGAAAAGTAGATCTTGGGTCAATAAAGATTGAGCGCTCCTGATTTCGAAATGGTGTGATGAAAGTTATTAACACCCGGAAGACACCAAGGAACTCTTTTCAATTGTGGAAAAAAAAATGCATAATGGCTTCTTTACTGCTAAAGCTTCAGTCCGATTAGAGCGTCTTCAGCCGTTGCGTGTGAAGTATTTCACCCCAGGCTTCAGAATCGCCCGATGCAAAATTGAAGGAGTTGGGCCGTGCCAGAGTCACCCCGAGAGCAGGAAATCTTTAAGAGGCTTATCAGGAAGGAGATATGGTAGGGGGGGACTTGGATGCACAAAACCCAACAGGTGCACGGGTGCAATGATGGCGAAAATCAAATCATTGACCACCAGCTTGGGCAAATGTTTCCTGGACATTGCCCAAAGAGAGTGGGATGATGGTGAGAAGAAACGCGAGCAAGTGGATGGTGAAGTACTAGTAGGAGGTGAGGAACGACAAGAGAATATGAAGGACAAAAAGTCAAAGCGGCAAAAAGAGAGAGAGGCTCCAAACGCTTCGATAATACAACAAAAGCGGAAGGGCATGTCGGCTACATGGTCAGATGGAGGAGAACAAAGTGAGCAAGCTGAAAGTTACTGCTAGATGAAAAAGAAAAATAATTAGAAAACCAGAGGATGAAGATAAAAGCAGGCCTCCAATAAATAGCCAACATCAAAATACGCAAAGAAAGGCTCTGTTTAATCTTTTTTTTTTTCTTTTTGGGTACTTTCAGAGTAGAACAAGTATTTTCAAGTAAATTACCCACTTGGCTCAAATCACAAAGAATAAAAATAAGACAAGACGCCGCCGATAATTCCAGAACTGGATGGTCCAGCTCTACATTGCTAAATCCACCGAGGAGGTATCGTTTGACTCAGGGATCGTCATAATAACCATCTAATCAACTGATTAGTTCCGCAGCCCCCCCAAACTCTATTCCGATGTTGTAAACGAGCTCCCCTGCACAGTATTAGAGACGAGCTTCTGTTCGGTGGTCTTTAACAAAGACGAGCGTTCCGGTCGACCTTTGCAGCAGTCGTCCCACAACGTTGTGTGTCCGTGTTTGTGTTTCACGGAGCTACGTAACTTATTGGTTCAGCCCAGCCTACCTTCATTGCTTTACTTTTTCACAAAAGTCCTCTCTATTTCATTTTAAACTTCACTCTGACTTGATCCCCCACTTGAATTTAATTTCACAAAGGGGTATAAACAAAAGGTCCCAAAAATCCGCAACAACCTGCCCCTACAGTTTTTTTGTTGTTGTTGTTGTTTTTTTATAGAACTCACTCTAGTACTTGTATGCCCATGAATGGACATCAGTATATATAATTACACTTTGCAAAGATTCCTTCCCAGCCCTGTAAGAATCTATAAATAGCGTCAAAGAATGAACTCCCATGAGCGTGAACGAAATATTATTGTGCTATAGGATTAGCTGCATGCTGTGGCATTTATTTTTCTGTACTACTATTAGAAAGACATTCTCGTGGAGAAATTGTAAAGATCAGACGAGCACAGTATACGTGTGATTGAAACTGCAGCTGCTGTCACAAACGCAAAACATTGAGCTGCCTCCTGATTCAAAACAAGTCCGGGACATTTTTAGCGACTTGGAATAGAAAGTGACATGCTGTATCCAATAATTGGGGGTACATTTTAGCTCCCGTGAGATCAAAGAGAGTCAGGACGAGATGATTGGATGTCTATGAAAGATTATCCGGTGGTTTGGCATGGTAAGAGTCTCCTTAATCCTCTTGGAAAACTGTCATGGCCAACAACTATAAATGTTTACCTTTTCATGCACCAAAAAGATAACCTGTAACATGATAACATGATGAGCTGTCCAATATAGTGACCGTTGTCCCTGAAAGGGTTTAAACCGGTTCAATATTTACAATTGCACAACCTAATGTGAGGAGACTCACGATTGTAGGTGGAAGTGGAGATATCTTGATGTGTGTGGTGTCCTGTGATGGTCGTCGTCCGCCACACACACGACACAAGCAGAAAGCAAATAGATGTTTGTTTGTTTTTTCTATCGTCGTTGGTGATCTCACATTTAAATACGCAATTCAGATGTTAAAAATTAGAATGCGTGCACCGCGCTTAAGTCAAACGACGGGCTATATCTTGGACCGTTACTTGACTACTGCCATGCAAACTCTTTAGCAAAATTGAAAAAGTGATTCACTAAAGAATGCAAAGAAGCCGCCCACACATCACAGATTTAATTATTAACGGCAAGAAACTTTTTGAATAAAAAAAAAAAAAAAAAAAAAAACCTCCTTGAGAAAGTGAGAACGTAAACACACATGCAGACACTCAGCCGGCGTAAGAGAAGCCACCATTGTGCTGTTATTGCTGCTCCTGGCAACAATCCAACAAAATGAGACCGTTTTTGGAGGGTTCCAAATGAGACTGGGCGAGGCAAATGAGTTTGCAAAAGTTATTTTGTTCTAATTACGTTTTAATGAACTATTTTTGTTCTGAATAATTGAATCCTTTCTCGTGGAGAAGCCACGGACATCATTAGCCTACATTCTACATGGGTATTGTCATAGTTTCTGTACCGCGGCCCATTTGTAGCCTCGTTTTTTTTTTTGTTTTGTTTGGCAGATACAGTAGGCCGGACAACCCTACAAGTTTGGCAGTATTTAAATCACACACCAGCAAGCAGCTTCCTTCCTGGGGGGGTTATCTTCACCACACTAGAGCCGAAACACAAACAAGTCAACACTTGTAAAATCCAACACTCAATCGCTCAATCTTACCACTTCCACATGGTCTGGATCATGAAAGCTTGCCATTGAATCGAGGTCAACTATGAAATTTATATTGATTGGTAAAACAAAATCACCAGTGTAGAGACGATTGAGTTTTGGTGACGCTTACAACATGACAGATCTCCTTGAATTTTCTGCTATCGGCTAATTTATTACAGCAAACAAAATGTCAACAAGCATTGACATTGGAGCTGTTTATGAATTATTCCATAGAGATCTCAAACGTCGAGTGTGGGACGCACAATTCTTTCCGTGCATGAACATAATACAGCAAGCTAACCGAATATATTATGCTTGCGGTTCATTGTTCAATTACATATCACTTATTGAATAAAAGATATCGTTGCTTATCCATTTTGCCCTCAATTTGAATTATGTCGCGAACCAAAACTTGTTTACAACAAGTTTAAAAAACAATTCTAGCAACAAAATAAAGAAAAAACAGACAAAAAAAAAAAAGCTGACAAAAAAAAAATCCAATAAAGATAGAGCAAAACTTTGAACACGAGAAACTTTCATGTTTATATTATGGCTGAATCCGCTACCGCGTCTCAGAGGAGGCCTCCACATCGGCAGGTCTTGTGCATCAAATATAGTTTTGCAACTATACCTGGTGGGTGGCACAGCCTCTCTTGTGCGGCACCGATCATTAATATGCATGCCGGTTTATTCTTCCCCTTTTACTGTAGTGTCACTGCAAATTGTCTCGCGTCGACAGTACTTTGTCACGTATTGTTGTTGTTGTTTTGGGGCGCTAGCATCCTATGCACATGAAAGGGCACCTTTGGGGAAAAAAAGTTCAAAAACAAGATTTGAGAGAATCTGTCACACTTTGGTCTGATTAACGAACATGGGATCTGCAGTGTGAGAGTGTGTGTGTGTGTGTGT
The DNA here is from genome assembly GCF_001891065.2 of Hippocampus comes. Lineage (NCBI taxonomy): Eukaryota > Metazoa > Chordata > Actinopteri > Syngnathiformes > Syngnathidae > Hippocampus > Hippocampus comes. Next base: position 164,095 of record NW_017805832.1, read on the forward strand.
GTGTGTGTGTGTGTGTGTGTGTGTGTGTGAGTGTGTCAGCTGTCTTGATATGTCACCCGTGTTTGATATAACATGCTCTTTACGGTGTTATGATGACGAGGGAAAGGGGGTCTTGAGGCCCCACGAGTGTTAAAGTAATCACTGTTCCCCTTCCTCAGACACTGTCATTGCGATGATTCTCGCACACACGATATCACAGGGCCATGTATCATTCGACGTCATGTATTCTGTCAGACCGTATGACCTACAAGCAAAGCAAAAGGGTTAAAGCATGCGATATGATATCATGGCATGTGTTGCATGCTAGGCAGAAAGGTCAGAAAATAGATGGCATTTATTATTTTCCTTGATAAAGCGCATTGTCATCGACATGTGATCATAATTATTATTATTATTATTGTTTCACCATAATGATCAATCTGGAGCCTGATTAATTTCAAGTGGTGATATTTCAAAGACGTTTTAAAACAAGTGACAAAAGGACGGCTAAATTTTAACAGATTTTTTTTTTTGTAATGATGGTTTTTATGATCAGTTGTTAATGCAGTTCCATATGACAATACAACGATTACAATCTGATTTTAAGAATATTGATTGCGATAGCTTTGCATCAAAAGAATGTTATGATTTCATTTAAATCAGTTTTTTCAGCACAGCTTTTTTCTTTCCAGAGTGGAATAAACCTGGAGCAAATTAGCATAATTATATATATAAATATTGTAGTTTCTCGTTATAGTGAGAGCATGACAAGAATGGTCATAATCAAAGTACCGTATTTTCCGCCCTCTAAGGCGCTTCGGGGTATAAGGCGCACATTCATGAATTCATGAATGGCCCATTTTAAAACTGTTTTCATATAAAGGACACACCACTTTATAAGGTCAATAGAAGCTACAAAAATGGCTGCAGTTGCTTTAAGCATCCTCTAGATGGAGCTACGCTAAAAGAATACAAATACAATACAGTTATTTATGTAGAGCTTTCACAACCGCTGCAGCTGTAACAAAGCGCTTTACAGAAAATTTAAAATACTACGTCCAAGAAATCAGAGTATTGATCCACGTATGAAGTGCATGGGATTTTAAAGCGCACTGTCGGCTTTTGAGAACATTGAACGCTTATGCATGCCTTACAGTGCAGAAAATACGGCACCTCGTTTGCTCGTATTTACATGTTTTGACCAACTTCAGTAAAGACAATATACTGTATTGAATTTGGTCAAAATGGTTTATGTCCCAATGGCTTATGATTCTTCAAAAAATCTGCAATGCTTTTTTGACAGAATCGATGAAAAGAATCCGTTCTAACACGTAACACACAGAATGCATTTGAAATGTCTGACCCGTTTTCTGCGCGCAACCGAACAACCTAAACAATTGTATGGAAGACAGTGTATGCACGAGGAGCTTGCTGGATATTATCTGGAATAAACCCACTGCTACCAGTTTCCCGTCCTCTATTTTTTCGATGAACAATCCCTGGTTAATGTTTATGCACGCGAGTTCATGCCTCTTAATCGCGACCCTCTTGACACCATCCCAAGCATGATTATCCATGTTCAAAGTCGACATGGTAATCTTTCCATCTGGCTTTCATGTGCTTGAATTAAAGCAGAACAATAACGGCCTGCCTTCCAAGAATTCAGTCAAATATAACGTGTGCAACATCTGAGAATCATTTGCATTAAACACATTGAATGGCTTTCCGTCCATTATGCACAACTTTAACCTCATCAGGTTTGCTGGTGAGCAAGATTTGGGGTGTTTACACAGATTTTTTTGGAGGCCTGCCCAATCCCTTCTTGTTCATACCAAATTCAAGGTGATGATTCTCAACAGGGTTTAGTGTCTCTAGCTCCGCCTTTCTTTCAGAACCCAAAGTCAGGAAACCAAAAAGTCTGGTGGGCTCATTACTTCTGACCATGAAAGTGCACCAAAAATCCGTGCTCGAGGGAAACGGACCAGTTTGGAGGAAATATTGTGTCATCCTATCAGGCATGTTTACCAAGAATCACGACAAAATCTTTCTCCAATCTGTGCACTTGTTGGTGATTTTGAGGCATGAATGGGGGTACACCCTGGACTGGTCGCCAGTGAATTTCGGGGTATCTTCAGACAAACAACCATGCACTCTCATATTCCCACCTAGAGAAAATATAGAGTCGTCCTTGACGCTAACGTGCATGTTTTTGGAATGTGTATGAGGCGTTAAATGAAGAGAAACTACGCAGGGACGGGGAAAACATAACATGAACCCAGAACCTCATAGTTGCGAGGCAAATTTGCTAACCACGCGTTACTGTGCTCATAGCATTAATTTGCAAATAGAAACATACCAAGGACATGATTTCCTTCCATCTGTTTTTTTTGTTTGTTTGTTCCAACATACAACTCCCATGGTCTCCTCACTGAAAGAACTCAAACTAATTGCCTTTTTAATAGCTTGCCACATGCTTGATTGTGTTGGAGTGTGTGTCCCTGTGTGTATTCGGTGTTATTTGTGTGATTGTGTGGAGCAACGAGGAGGTGATTACTTGCTCAAAATGAGCGAGCCTCGTTAGTATTTTGAGCCAACAAGTTTTGCTCCGAAAGCCTCATTGTCACACTGGCCAGATAAATTTAGCGGCTTGACAAGAGGCTAAGTGGAAAATATTTTTGTATTTCCAATTTTTGCTGGTGAAATGCGACTCTCGGGACCGTGTGTGTGTGTGTGTGTGTGTGTGTGTGTGTGTGTGTGTGTGTGTGTGTGTGTTTGTGTGTGGGCGTGCTTGTGTGTGGATTACGCGTGCGTGTTAAGGTGAGGCTTGGACCATTGTTTGCTACTTGTTATGACACATCAGGGTAAAACTATAAACCTCCATCCCCATCAGAGTTGTCCAAAATGCTTGACCTGGACTTGGTTTAATGGTGAGCTTCGATTTTGCCTTAGGATATTTCTCACTGCTGCTTGTGAGAAAAGTCAGCTTCATGTCAGTCCATTGCAGAATAGAAGAGTTGAATCTCTAAAATTTCCAGAACATATATTTCCAATCCAAAAAACAAATTCCTCTATGAAGTAATTCGCCTGGACTCTCAGTCATTTTCAAGCCATGTCCACACTACACCTTCACGCAGAGGCATCCGGATCTCCCGTGGGTGTGACAGCCCCGCTATTGCATCAGAACCACAAGGTAAGCAAAGCTCCACTGAGTTTTGTAAGCTCCAAGTGTTAGTCATCATAAGAATCTTAAGATGTTTTTTTCAAATTCTTCCCCAGTGTACTTCTTGATGTCTGATGTATTCCGCTTGAAACACATCACAGACATGTATTTAAAGCACCTGTTGTAAATTGGGAAAAGGTGCTTAACACATTCAGTACCAGCCAATTCTACACCAAGTCTGAAAAGACATTTAAAAATGTCTTTGGGAGTGAATGAGTTAATATCTACGTAAACGCATAGTTTAATGGTTAGTTTAACCGTGCTGTGAGTTTTTGCTGATCTTTACGGCAGAGTGAATGGAGGACATTTTAAAGGACAATTCCGGCAGGCAAAAGTAGATGCTTGTTATTAACATGAACGGCACTTAGAAACGCTTAAAAAAATATCAAAAAAGGAGTGTAGAACAATGTGCAATCACACACACACACGCACACACTCAAAGTGACTATAAAAAGTTCTCATCCCCACTGGACTTTTCTGTGTTCTACTGTTTACCCCAGTGAAGCCCAGCAGATGTAATTAAGCATGTCTTGATACCAGAAAGCAAAAGACGACTTTTTGAGAGACAAATTGTTCTAAAGTGTGAGCAAATATAAAGGGAACGAACGATGTTAAGCCACGTATGATCTCTTCATCCATCAAGCAGTCACATGTCCATTTCACTGAGGATCTTCGGGATCGGAGAAGTTTACAACCACACTGTCTTTGGCTTCCTTAAAGTTGGTGCCCATGGCAATGTTCCGTCTCCAAGTCCCAATTCTCCAAACTTAGTAAGCATGCAGATATGCTCTCTCCTGCCTTCACAAACTGTGCGCACTACATTAATTACAGTTGTTTTTCTCAGCGGCGTGTCTTTCCCAAGTCATATCGTAACAACACATTTGAATAGGGAGCAAATGAAGAACGCAACGTTGCTTCAGTCACCAACATGATCCGTCTCATCTTTTCCAATGAAGACAATGTGGATTTAGCCCGGATTCCAGGCAAAACGTCTTTAGTGTTGCTTTCGTACATCAACAGGGGATTCCAAAAAGGTCAGTTGGAGTAAAACCCAGCAAGAGAGCAACTGTTCCGTCACTCACTGAAGCCTCTTCTTGTGAATATCATCTCGTGTCGTTTTTGCCCAAATATTACTCCCACCGTTGAATTTTCGATAGTGCTTTTGCTCATTCGGATCTCGGGTGATCTAGACAGAGGCAGGGTACATCCCGGATCGGTCGCTGGTCAACTAGAAGCAATCTGGCTAAGGAATGGATGGTGAGCAATCTGCACAGTGTCCATACTGAAAGGAACTCGACTGCAATATGGAACCGATGAACACAACCATTTTGTGAAAACTTGAGTCCATCCATCCAGCTATCCGTGCTCGATTGCAGAAGTGATCACATCGACGACACATTATCCAGTGATTCTGAATAAAATAATGTCTCAATGAATTCTAATCAGATGGCACAAGTGTGAGTGTCAACCGGCAGATCAAACATCTCAACCACGCACCGCTCTCCATCCATCTTAGCCATCCATCATCGAGACGTCCCTCCTGCTCGCTAATTAATTTGCCTACCTTCCTTTGCTCTCACTCCATCCATCACCCCAGCTGGCCTGGTCAGGTCATTACCCACGGTGCTGATGGTTTTGTTTCTCTAATTAGCCCAATTATGGCTGTCAGTTATAGCCTGCTCCCCCCCCACCCCCCACACCCCCTGCGGGGACCTCGCCATCCTAAACATGGCTCGGTGTGACCTTGGCCCATGACTGTTCCCCCCACAGTGTGATACTTGACTTGCATTGCATTTGTCTTTATTTCGAATCACTTTGTCTTCATCATCGCTTAGTGCTGGGCTGTTAAGCAGTTCACAGGTGGCAAAGGTTGGTGCAACATACTGTAGTTATGAAAGAGGTTATACATGGCTGTCCCCAGTTACAGCAGTCCCGGCATATGCAATTTCGCGAAAATTAATTCTTACGCGACACATCAACGAATGCTCAGTGACAACTATAGTTCGACTGCTTTTTGCTTATGAACTGTAAATGTTTTTCCAACAAATATTTACTAGAATTATGATTTCACTACCACGTTAGTGTAGATTAGTGATTGAATGCAACTGGATGTGCAAATAGGAGTTTTGTCAATAAATAAAAAGTACCAGCATAAAATGATCAGATTTGGGGAAAACCCTCACAAAGTTCTGACCAAAATAAATAAATAAATAAATAAAAATCTGGTCGAAAAATGACAAATTATGTAAATAAAAAAAAAAGGCTGGCAAAAACAAAAATTTGACAAAAATATGGCAAAAAAAAAAAGAAGAGAAGTCTGACAAAATGTTAGGAACCAACACAAAAGTTTTCGTGTTGTCAAGATTTCCGTATAGATTTTTGTTTGTTTTCTTTGTACTTTCTGCAAAGGATGGCAGAGTAGTGCACGTTTCATCATGTTTTGCTTCAGACTAGTACGGAAGCGCTTTAAAAAGACAAGGACGGACGGGGACTGAGGACAATTATGATATGAATTGGGACGGGAGGGTGCCCGGATCGCGGACGGAGGGCGGACCGGCAAAATACGGTAAAGCGTCCATCTCTATTTTTGACCGGCGATTGGCCAAATGCTGGAAATACCAATGAGCCGCACTGATTGGTTGCAGAAATGAGGATGAAGTGAATATAATTCGCCCTCACATCCAACCCCCAGAAACTGACTACTCTATAAATACGCATTCGATCTTCACGTATTTTTTTTCCCATTTCTCCTTTTTTTCCCCTCCAGTTTGAACCCCAGCGCCTTTCCGTCTCCCTCGCAGGCATCTTCCTGCTTTAATGAAACAGATGTCCCTTCATTAATAAAGACCAGGTCTAGCACAGTAATGAAGAAACAAGCAGGCAAGCGCACACAAATGAGCGGGGCAGAGCTGAGGGAGATTGCTTCTGACAAGCACGGATTGTTTGTGACGCGACCAACCACAACACTCTCCAACAAAGCCCAGCCGGCTTAGATGACTGCATTAGGGGACGCAATGGGATATTTGTATCGGTGGACTGGGTGACAGCTGAAATAATAAGTAATATCGATGTCTGTGTTAAATAGGAATATGGCTCACCTTGAGAGAGAGAGAGATGATTGCCTAAATGTGGTCAGAACAAAGACCTTATGCAGGGTACAGATAAAAATAAGCGTCTATAATTTGACCGTGCTCCGTCTCTTCTGATCAAAGTCAGCAAATGCCTGATGGTCAGACGTTTCTGAAAAATTATCCTCTGGAGCCGGGTGTGAAAAGGGTGATATATTTTTTTTTTAATCTGTATGTGGATACTGTACCAGGGTTTCACCAACCTTTTCGAAACAGTGAGCTACGACACTGATCATTTTAATGACTTCTCACAATTATTAGGAAGTATAAAGATCAGATATAACACTTAAATTCTACAAATCCCCAGCAGTGTTTATATTTTCAAATAATGACTTTTACAACAATCCTAGAAAGTCACAATGCCCCATTACTGGTGAGCTATTGTTAGAACAGTCCTTGGGGGCTACCTGGTTCCCGCGGGAACCACGTCGGTGACAACTGCTCTACAGTAAAATGGTGAGAATGTCAGGGTTACATTGTTCCATCGTTGGTCGAATTGACCCGTTTGGAAAATCTAGGAAAAAAACGGATTAAACTTGGGCTATCTTCACACTGCAGGCCAAGTCCAATTTCACGTCATCAAAGCCAAGCTCAGCATGGGTGAGGGATTGCGCTCAGGAGACTACCGATAATGGTCAGTGAATCTGCAAACTTGTTTGGAGTAACTGTGTTAATTTTATGGTTGACTTTAATTGAATCTCACCTGTAACAAAGCATAAAGTGGAGGCTTGTGATGATCAAAGTAATTCATCCATACTTCTACTTTAGTCATCTTTAGTACCGGTAGATGTCTCCATGGATATTGAGGACCGTCATCTCACATCCCCAAAATATTTCTACCTCCTCCTCTCTCGCTCCTCTACCAATCTGAGGGGAGCCCATACACACGTGGGACCATATTTACTTGCGTAAACACTATGCAGCATAATGTCATTTTTGTTGTACGTATCACTGAACACTTAACGGCCGCTTTAGTTTTTGTAATGAGAATGAATGAACAAAAAGATTGGATTTGCCCCAAAATTTGTCTTCGCCTTCATCTGCTGGCTTCCGTTTTCATTTTTGTTTTTCTTTCTTGAATATGAAAAACACTGCATTGCTTTTTGCTGATTTTTTTTTTCTTTCATGATTAAACATTAGAGCAACTCACACTGACCTATGAACACCGTTAAGAAACAAACACAACAGGAGGGCTACATTGCAGCAAAAAGAAGGGTTTGTTTGGTTTGAAGGACAGTTCCTAAGGTGCGCTTTGGGTGATCACACTCTCCATCCCCTCCTGCGGAGATCAGCACATGGTGAAGCACACCAGCTGTTCTCCCGCAAACGTGCAGTTGCCGCATAAGCAAATATGCAAACATTCAAGACAAATCCTGTCTGTGAGGGGCTTGCCGCGGCTATTGAACCTTACGTCTCAGGACATAAGAATGGGTATATGCGACATGTGTCATTCAAATGCTGGGATTAGTAAAGCTGATTTCATACTGATTTTTATGACTGTTGATTACATTTACATAAAGCAAAAGACGGGTATTGTGCAGGATCTCGATATAAAACAGACACGGGTTTACAAGCCAAACCATGGTGAGTTAAACTATGGCTGCATAATGTTTTTTGCTGCGGATGCATCCGTGAAGGCATAAAATTCACCAACGCATAAACATATGTACCCTTCATAAGCCACTCATGCAACTCACTGCTTGGGGCCCAAAGTGCCGCGTATGAGTCTAATAGAGAGGAATCAATCATTGCACCAATTTTAATTTCTAGAACTGATTAAACTGATGTATCTTCACATGACCAGAGCTAATCCATCAGCCAGCGAACCGCGAAACAGCATCGGGTGGAGTTAGCGAGAGGAATCCTGGAGGAGCAGAAAACTCTCACGTTAAATTTATGTGGCTTTTATGTCCCCCCTGATTCACTTATTTTGAAGGAGCGAACCGAATGCCGATTCATAATTTATCTACCTGGCCTCGCTTTGCAATTCTTCCAAATAAAGACTTTTTATTGAATTTCACAGTGAACCCAAAGCAATTACACGAACAATCCTCTGTGTTCCTCATTACATCAGCTGCCCAGTATTCTTTTGCATCTTGACTGGCCAATTAAGAGCAAAATCAGACAATTCCCAGCGTGGAGAAATGACATGGTTATCTGACTGTTGATCACATGACTTTACAGTTAAATACTAGACGTAGCCGTTCCGTTGAGTGGGCAGACATTAAGAAACGGTCGCTTTACACAACAGCAGCACGTTGACCTTTACATTGTGGCTCTGTAAACAGCGTGAAATTTATTACCCACGACATTATAAAATTGTACAGTCCCAGGCAGGGGAGAATACGATGCTAACGTGGCAAAATATATCCGTGCCTTCAGGAGCTGATCGTTGTGCCTTTGATCCAAGGAATTGGATAGACCATCCATCCATCCATCCATCCGCTCTACCTACTGTCCTGATTATGGCCTATCCCAGCTGACTGAGCAACACATTCACAGCAATGGACAATTTAGAGCAAGCGTATAAAACTCATTTTCAAGTTTTTATGTCAAAAATTGTAATTTGAACACGGAATTCATATTCAAAAAATGAAATATTGCTTAATTTATGTTCAGGGCGATTTGGTGAGCAGAAAAAAATATTTGTAATATTTGAAAAATAAAGTTAAGAAAAATGTCTTTTTGGTCCAGGTTTTATAGCTTGTATGAAAAGAACAAATCCATTGAGCAAGAAACATGAGGTAGAAACATTTCATTTTCTTTAGTGGGCCACAAGAAAATTGTGCGCAGGTCGGATCTGGCCCCGTGCCTTGAGTTTGACACCTGTGATTTGGAGTCTGCCATGAACATAATCTACATGTTTTCGGCATGTGGGAGGAAGCCCAAGTACAAAGAATATCTACAAAGTTTCATCATGTTTGAAGATGATCCCTACGTGTTGCCACTGTCCAACCTTGCGCTGTTGTTATTTGTGAATTGATAGGTTTCGATATCCTCTTTTATTTCCTTTCCCAATGGCTTTACTTGACAAACAGCCTGAGACGGATTGATCTTGTGTGACTGGTGTTGTGCATTTGAATATATTCGTGTTATTTGCGAAGAAAGAGCATTCGAGGAAGATGTGGACTGCTACAGTACGTTAGCATAATGCGCTACCCAGTAAATGTTTAGCTGCCATATGCTTGTCACAAAAGGTGTGTAGGGTGGCTTATCTTTCAACATTTTACATAGTTTTCTTTCATTTTATACTTGGGGAACGGTTCATTTTCAAAATTGAGATGTGTTAGCAAAGTGTATTAACTCTCCTTATTTGTCATTTAAGTGTTTTATTGTCTTCAAGGTATTACTATTACTGTAATATAGGTCTTGGTAATTTCTGCTTCCACTTGAAAAGTAGCAATGCTAAAAAAATAAAGGCGTCATGATGGTGAAGAAAAAATTCCAAAGAAAATGGACATCAACAACCAATTGAAGTACAGCAGTAATGTGAGTTATGTACACGTGATTTAGGTTACCTTAGCGAACATATGAAGTGCAACTGTGGCGGCAATTTAGCGCGATACACTTACTGATAAACTAATGGCCTGCTGTCAGTCACAATGTCGCATCTTCAGACAGGCGGGCTTCCAAATCAAAACATGAAATCCACAAATGTTCACTATATATGATGATTAGTATCTATTTGATCATTGTGTCGGGTTTTGACAAATTTAGGAAGATAAAAGAATAAAAGATGGAGGTGGGGGTGTGATTCTGGCCCCGGATAGGAAAAAAAGGTTACCCAACAGTGCACTAATTTTACTCAAATGAGAAAAAAGAAAGAAAAACAATTACAAATGATTGGATATGAATGTTGATTAGTTGAAGCATTGCCACACAATCATTAAGGGTTATCATGTAGAATTGCATGAACAGACGTCAAAAGCTCTGGATGCCCTGGAGGAGCATGCTGCTTCTCACAGGTCAGTCTTGGCACTATAACATCTCGATTGGCAGATGAGACTTGATATTGTCTGTGAGTATCCGTTTTAACAGAACCAGAAAAAGTTGAAATATACTTGTTTGGCTCAAATCCTTTGCTAGAGTGAATCTGCAGACGACAAAATTAAGTGACGGCAGTGCTATAATCAATCAATGTCAGCTTTCTGTTGGTGCCTCTTGTTCTGGAAGGTGTGACAGTGACTTGATTGCCACATTTCGGAGGCGAGGAAAAGGAGAAGAGAAGAAGATGGCGCTGGAATACACCCGCTGAGGTCCCATTTACGGTAATGACGGTAAATCAAACCGTCTTGATTGAAGGGAGTAATGAGATGAACGGCGGGAGAGACGGAGGATGGCACATACGAACCTGTGCTGCTCTGACATCATCCCTGCCTATGGAGGGCAAACAGGCCATTATAGAGTATATGGCCTACCACGCTAGGTCAATATATCAATCAATTATGATTAGCATGACTGGAACACTAAATGAGAAGATGCGATTTACAGTGGAACCTTTAGGGTTGAACGCAACCTCATCCAACAAAGCTGTAAGTCAAGGAAAGTGACCGCATCTCCCCAAATAGGGGTGTTGATTTGACTCAAGCTGCAGGGAGGGAATCACGTTTGGAATAATATTTAAGTCCAGTGATACCTTGACTTCCACGTTGAATTTGTTTAGTGACCAAGCTCATAAGAGGGTTTTCGATATCAACAGTGGCCTGGTGGCCCGGGGCAGCTGTCGGATCACACGAAGCTTGGCTGGTACAAATTTAATAAATACGATGAAATCAACACATCCACTGTATTCGTATTATTGATATATTATGATATTTTTCCCTCAAATTGAGTTTGTGACAAGAACAACATGCAAAAGATCACATGTAACACTGTTCAGGGAATTTGTTTAGTATATGCGGGAAAAGGTCATGCTGTACTATTCTTCGTACATTTACGTGCCTCTGTTGGTGTTACCGTTTGGGGTTTACAAGAGAATTCAGATGGGTTTCAGCAGTAATCTCGGAAAGTCTGCGTAAAAAAACAATAGCGCAGATGAACTGATACAATTACCACTTCTTATTCCGACTCAAAAATGAGGGTGTCATTTTGAGGGAGGCTTTTGTCTGGAATCGACGACACGCCTGGCAACCTATTTCTCGTCGATCGTTAGAATATTTTTGCCATCAATAGTAACCTTTGGTGGTATCACTCACACACACACAAAAAAAGGATTCAACTTTAGAGGTTTCACTTGTAACATTAAATACGAAACAAGCTAGACAGCTCCAGGTTTGTAGTGTGGTCCGACTGAGACAACTCCTACCTTTTTTCAACTCCTCCATCATACCATGCTGCTTACTGGCTCCAGACAAAGGGACGAAGATGCGTGGATGGGAAAAAAAAAAACACACACACACAAGCAGATACAGTGGTGAGATGGCACAGTGACATGAGTGCAAGAATGAAGTCACAAACACAAGCACATGGAAAGGATAGATGAAGACGAGATAACAAAAACTAACGCGGGGTACAACCATCTGGATAATCTGGCAGAGTGTTTCCTGCCTTCCAATCAAATCCGCAATGGCCCAATTATCGGATGTCAAAAACATTGTTCTCCTGAGGAACAATCCCGTAGAGTGGGGTATTGTTAATACATGATTTGTTTTCCCCTCCCTCGGAAAATGACAGAGCTGGACAGAAAGAGACTCGCAATTGTCATTAGAGATATCCGAATGTGTGGAGTGTGCTATGATGGCCGTTTTTGAGGAAAAAAACATTCAGAAATTGTCTCCCAAATTGGTTATGACGTTGAAAATGTTTTTACACAAAATCGACGTCTGAACGATAGGATGAGGAATGAGAATATGTTTGACACGTGGGAGATGAACTCAGTGCGAGTTGAACGTTTTAAAGTCCAATCGTACTTGTTTTGTGCGCGACAAAATGATTTATCAGCTGATTATGATTCCAGCGCACAGACGGACGATCCATAAAGGCGCAAAACAAACAAGCAATATTCATCAAGAACACGCTGCTAATGATCGGTGTGAGATTAAGAGCCAATGGCAGTTCAAACGCGTTCGTGCACAAACACAATTTTGTCAATTGACAGGAAAAACTTTTGGGGCAAGACAGTAGAGGTACACGTAATGAGAGCAGATATGAGAGCTGCTGCAACAATTCTACCATTTTGTTTCGTATCGTGTAGTGGTTGCGGTGTTCCTGTTTACTCAATTACAGAAGTAATTGGCTTTTTTTAGGGGTTTATTGGGGCTGAGTACGCTGTTTGTACAAATGCACTTTCACAAGCCATCCATTTTCTCGAGCTCTTGTCCTCGTGAGGGTCATGGGTGAACTGGAGCCTCAGCCCATCCCAGCTGACTCGGGCAAACCAATAGCCATTCATGCTCACATTTACACCTATGGGCACTTTAGTCTTCAATAAATCTAACACGCATGAATTGGGGATGTGGGAGAAAGCGAGAACGTCACAATAATATGTAATATTTTGTTTCACTTATTTCAATATTTTATTCCACAAATGTATTTGGAGATGTTGTGGTTGACAAGAGTTGAATGGAAGACGTGCTGAGTTAATAGTTTATTTTCCAGCCATCCATCCATTAGCCCTGCACTTCACAAAAATAGCAACAGTGGATAATGGCTCAATGGGTGTAATACAGGATGTTTTCACCATCTAGTCCGCAACCAAAGTTATATTTCAGCGGGGGACAGTAACTAATTGGATTAAATGTACATTATAAATGTATTACAATCATATTTTGACTCAAGCGGACAGGGCAGAGTACAGTTCACAGATTAATTGAGGTGCTACAAGAACTAGTATTGAAGGAAAAACAGTAATCGTGCTCCGTTTTGACTGACAGGTTCAACAATTTAATTCCGGTTTGCAGTGGTATAAAATGTATTCCTTTATTGCTTGCTTCATTTCTTTTTATAGATGTCAGTGTGGGCAGAACTAATGATTACAATGTGACAGTCAGTGGTTCAAATTTCAAATGACGGCTCAGGCCCGACTGTGCCACATTCCAAAAATATGCAAATTAGGTTCTTTGTGGACTCTTAATTGTGAATGTAAGTGTGAATGTTTTTTTATTTTTAAACTATAGGTGCTGTGTAATTGTCTGGCGACCAGCCATGAGTGTAGCCAGGCTCTCGCTCAAAATCAGCTTGGATAGACCCCGCCCCCCACCTCAACCCTCCCAACCTACGGGGAAAACGAGCTTTAGAAAACGGATGGACCTCGCAGCGTTCCAAGTGAAGTACTTTATACTGTGTGCATAGACAACATAAGCACAATTCTAAGTGCTGCGCAGTAGCACTGGAGATCAGTAGCATTTTGGAGTGCTATGAGTGAGTAAAGTAAAAGGGGAAAACTACATAAAAAAAAACAACAACAACAACAACAACAAAAGTGCCGTCCTATAAAAGGCAGCGAGCAGCTCTCTGTGGAAGCTGCCAAGAGCGGAACACAACGGTGGGAATTCTGGAAAAGCGAAGCATGTGAGCGGTAGATCAAAGCCTGCAATGACCAGATGAAGAGAGGGGGCACGTCGGTTCAAATGAGGACTTTCCGCAAATGCTCATGTCCTGAGTTATCATATTCAGTGTTGTTCGTATGAAAGGAAAAATGATACGCACATGTGCTCGCGAGGTGAACACGGGCTAAACTGACAATCTGAATTTGAGAACATTTTGCAAACCATAATATCACGACACATTAGCTAGGATATTTCAATCAAAAACACATCAACACATAAGACGCCTTGTCATTGGTTGTCTAGATTTGTTGACAGTACATGGAGAAATTCCACCGCGTAAACTGTGACGGTACAGACACCCTTCGCCTAGTTGTGATTCACTATTAACATTTTTTTTACCCCTCTGATGGAACCTATCTCCAGGTATTTACTGAAAAACTCACCTATTTGCTTTTTTTTTCTTTTTGCTCTTTCTTAAAAGCCAAGATGTTGCCAAAGCCCTGTCGAAAGAGGAAAGTAGTATAGTTCTAAAGGAAGTATACTGATGATAACCGTCGGGACTATGAAACCTTACGTTGTCGCTTTGATGCTATGCGAACAGTCCAGTCTTCCTGCAATTGGCCGATCCGATGTGTACTGCAGCAACTCAGGCATAAATCCTCTCATCAAATCTAGTGCCACTAAATTACCATCACAGTTTTTGCAGTCATGGCATAAACTCATAGGAGTCACATCCGTAGTCAATCCCGAAAATTGACAGGATGGAACTTCCGCACAAACACGCTGGGCGCATCGCAATCTTCAGCACACTTAATATTATTCTGATGGCTATTTCCATTCAGACAATTCCATTACCGGTACCACGGAAGAGCATGAACACATTTCATTTGAAGAAGATTACAGTCGGGTACAATAATGCTCCAGTTGCAGACTTCTTCTTAAAAATAAAAATAAAAATAAATAAATAAATATCAAGCGATACAACAAGAGGGGGCGTCAATTTCCAGTAATGTGACATCACTACATTGGCTCCCAATTCAGCCAAATTTGCACATTCCAAAACTCCTACAAGGGGGATTTTCAACCGTTTTTGTCCCGGACACTGATTAATTCCAGCAATTCCAATAAATTTGGACCAAGCCCTTCCACAAATACTTAAAAACTGCATGATATGGGCAATTGCCATCCCTCCTGTGTATAACTGTTTCTATTAATAGTTTAAACCCTAAATACGCCCCACACTACAATGCCCTGCAGATGCTTTGATTTAGTACATGCACAGGTGGCAACGACTCTCCTTTAACTTCCTCTAACAAAAAAGGCTAAATGAATGGCGAACAGCGATTATGCGGGCATTACAGTACCTATAAAACGCCGCAATGTGACAGTACCACTCTGCAAACAACCGCCGTGTGTGTCGTGTCTTCAAAGGCTGATTAATTTTACTTTCTTTCAGATTAATCTAGACATTATTAAACGGTGTTTCATTTCATTTTTATGCTTTTATGCCAGTTAAAAATGTTAACTATAGCATGGCCTGTAGAGTTTTATCATTCCAACATTTTCTTCTGGAAGGTTTCCACTGTAGTACACCCTTCAGGAAAAAAAAAAAAAAAAAAAATCTGAGAGTGTGAGGAGCCAGCAGGCCGAGGAAAACATTCAGGTGCAAGATCGATGTGCCACCCGAGTTATGTTAACCCGTAACTCAAATAAATTAGGATGTGGCTGCAGATACAGCATTTTGTTCCAGAAGGCTGGGGAGTGTATTAATAAAAAAAAAGGGAGTGGGGAAGTCAACGAGGATATGTGAAGGTACAAAAGAACAGTTGTGCTGCAGATCTTGTGGTTTTTTTTCTTTACATCTGCTCTGAAAAAACACTATTGTGTCCATTTATTGTTCTTGTTTGTGTCTGAACTTTGGCTCGTGGTCTGAAAGAAATGACATGTTTCTCACGATCGAGTGTTTTTGAAGTCAGACTGCACTATAACTGATTGTTAGCCAATCAGAAGCTAATGTTAGCTTCTGATTGATAGGAAAAATTATTCTATTTAGCGCAGCTCGCAAAAAGGTAACTTGACATTTAAAATACGGCCAGAATTTGTTACGCAGTCACGCTAAACGTTTTTTTTAGACTGGAAGTCCCTCCAAAGAGGCAAAGCGATTTCTAGAAAAGGCACACAAAAGTGAATCCAGAAAAATTATAATACCAGCATGGATGAACTAAACGTCATATGCCGGGTAGTTTCACCCCAGCCCTGTAGATGGCAATAATGTGCATTTCAAAATGGACGCCACAGCTGTCAGAATGTTAAAGTCGACAAGTGCAACCCTTTGTAGTATTATCAGATCTGAAACAAAAGAGGGAGTGGCACTCACTAGGGATTACACTGCCACTTTTCCTGATAGCTCAATTTGTTGGATCTGGTCGCTGCCCAACTCGACCCCTAATGCAAGTGGACTGCAACAAAAAATCCTTGACCTGTACTTTTAGGTGGCTCTTTTGTGCTTAACCCTTAACAAGGATTGAAGTCTACGTGACAAATTTGTGCCTTTGAAAGGAAGTATCACAAGCTCCTTTTACACTGCCTGTAAATGTGTACACACTATCATTTATTGGCTCATTCATAGATCAAGCACCGATTGTTCATATTGCCATTGAGCAAGTTTTGCAAAAAGTACCGAAATACTTAACAGTTGGTCATGCGCATTCAAGTTTTGAAAAGGTCAATTTAAGTTCACGTGTAAATGTTATCGTGCATTTTCGGCTCATCCAGTAATTTCGCCAGAAAGCTCATTACCCTTAACTCTTTGTGAGTAGCGTATGGAGCGATTGGTCAGGCAAAATGCATAACAGGATACAATTTTGTCTTTGTGAAAACCTAAAACAGTTTGCGTGTTGACAGGAGGCCAAAACATGCGCACGCACACAAAAATCCTTCAAAAATAGCCGTGTGCGTGTGGCCACAGTCCTCGGCTTACTTCTTCTCACCCTTCTGTCTTCTCACATCCTGTCCTTGTACCCGCGCTTCCCGAGAGTCCCCACCGCCCCGCCCCCTCCTTATTCGACTCCAGTGTACCCTGTGTCATTGTAAAGATAATTATGTTCTTGTCGCCGTCGTCACTGTCTGTTTTTGGGTGCCATCTGTGCCCAGTCAGGTGCCCCCCCCCTCCATCCCTCCCCCCATCCTTTGCCACTCTGGCCCAGCCCGCCGGCGGATGGGGGCACAGATCACAGGCTCCCACACAAGTGCAGACTTTCTCTCTGATTTGCGCGAGCACACACACACACACACACACACACACGCACACACACACACACACACACACACACACACACACCTTCTGCTGACAGCCTCAGTGCTGCTCTGCTCTGCGCTGCCCCTGGGGCTAGGTAGGGTTAGTCGGCAAAATGAGGCACGCAGCAGTAGTCACCACAGTCCCTTCTGCCCTGTTCTGTCCCATCCTGTTCTCTTTGTTCTAAAGATGACACCTTGATAAAGTTACTTAGAGGATGGCTGACGACACAAGTCTGTAAAAAGAACAGCTTTTTGTTGCTCTTATCTATAAATGGCATTGACACATAATTAAGTGTGGGGGTGGGGGGATCTTGTCAATTGGCAACTCTCCATCTTCAGGGGTAGGATGAGAACTTTTTTTTTTTCTGTTTTGTATACATTGCACCAATGTAGAATCAGGACAGGGGTGTTTGACCCAGAAATTGTTTGCCTTTGGAGGTCGTATCATAAGGCGTCTTAAAGGTTAACTGTCATCTGTCTTTTTCATGTGTCTGTATAAAAGCCACCAACACAAAGCTGGAGGAATGAGGTCTGTCAATTTTACACCTTTAGAAGTAGTATTGGAAGCTTCTTGTGGATTGCCTGTAAAAGAAGCCATTTTCTCAGCTTCGTCCTGTGTCACTGTTCAGTATGAATTGCATGATGAGTTGGTTGGGACAAAGTCAACCAAGCAAGGTAGTATGGGAGGCATTTTTTAAACTGCCTGTAAAAGACATCTTTCTGCTGTCACTTTTGACTGTTAGAGGCACAGACATGGAATGGGGGAGAAAGTCATCCTTTCCCACCTTTGGAGGTATTAATCAGAAGCTCCATGATGTGGAAATTTTCCACTTTGGGATGTAGTATCAGACGCTCCCTTGACACTGCCTGGAAGAGCGAGCATTTTCCATCTTCTTTCATGTATAACTGTGCTATATAAATCTACTCAACTCGGAGAAGACAAGAAATGTATGGTGGAGTATTCAACTCAAACTCAATTTTTTCCCTCCCTGTTGGGCGGCCATTTTGCCTTGTCCAGGCTAAAAATGACATCACAGTGCCGAGGGCTCAGTTTGCCAACGCGACATGACCAAACAAGACACGGCAAATATGACGGGCACTGTGATGTCATTTTCAGTCGACAGCAAATGGCTGTACAAGGCAAAATGGCTGCCCCCTGAAATGTAGAAAATCAACAGGGGATTTTTTTTTTTCATATCCCACAAATGCAATATGAATCAGGGTACCGTGTTTAGCCTAGTGGGGGCACATAGAACACATAATTGTCAGGTTAAATTTTGACTTGGTTTCTCCTTGAAGGAAGATCCATCACCCGCTACGAAACAAGTTTAAACAATGTTTCCACCGTAAGCGTTTGATCTCTGCTCTGTCAAACTGATAACCAAACTGCTTGCATCAACATCGGGTCTTTCAACATTGCGCAAAGATGCCATTTTTAATGTGGACATCTTAAGAGTTTCACTGAGTGCCATTTTGCTGTGATAGTGCAGATGGAGGGGGCGGGAAGAGGACAAAGATGGATGAAAAAAGAAGCGCCACAGACAAAGAATGAAACAGGAGGAGGGAAAGAAAAAAAAACAACCAAAAAGCCAGTAGGACTGTGGGAGGATTGTACTCGTCAATGCTGAATCTCAATAAGTAAACAAATGTTCTCCATTTTTTTCTCGTTTGCTCTTCCCAGTGCCATGCGTTACGTCGCCCCGATTGCTATCTTTTGGCTTCTTCACTTTTTTTGACAGCTCATCTCTCTCATCTCATTCCACTTCCCTACAGCAGCTTTCTTTCATCCCCTCTTTTTTTTTTCTTGCCCCATGTGTCACCACCGTTCCTCAACTCTCAGCATGTGTTCTCTTTTTAAACCCATGGTTCTTTCGAAAGCCCTGTTTACACTCAATCCAGGCGCGCACGCGCGCGCACACACACACGCACGCATGCACGCACGCACGCACACACGCACGCACACACACACACAGACACACACACACACACACACACACACACACGCAGATTTTTACAATCTAAAAGAAATAGATGGTCTGAACCAATTTCCAAATTTTGACAGACAAAACAATCTGTGATCTGTTTTAACTAGATTGCAGTTGCACACTCTTCCCCTTTTTTTTGGGTCTTTTTTTTTTTTGTGTTGTATATGACCTGTGAGACAAATCTGACAGAATCCCACCACAAGGAGTGTGAGCCTCAAATTGCTTCCTCACTGGCTATTGTTGTTTCGCATCTCAATCTCGAAATCTGCCCGTGTCTGGGCACAACTCAGCCTTTTTTTTTTTACAGCCAGATTTGTAAAGAAAATATTCATTTCAAAATCTGTTTTATACATTATGAATTATGTGTATCCAAAACACTGTTCTCATGTAATCAAAGGGTCTCAACGACTGTAAATAACCATAATGTTTTTTGGGTCACAGAAGTGGAGATACGATTTTATTTTGAAATTCACATTTGAATTGTCATATCCTATTTAGCGCAGCTTGCAAAAAGGTAACTTGACATTTAAAATACGGCCAGAATTTGTTACGCAGTCACGCTAAAAGTTTTTTTTAGACTGGAAGTCCCTCCGAAGAGGCAAAAGGTGTGTTCTCCGTAATATTTGTATGTCTATGAATATTTGTGTTTGTAAATATTTACGGTAGAACGTGAACTGTATTTGCTAATTATCTGTGTGTGTTGTGAAATGTGTTTCAGCTCTTACGGCGAATAGGCCACGGTTACAGATATAGGTGGGTCACAAATAAACGGCAAAATCATCAGAGAATTTCATCCTGGTTCGGGAGGGCATGCTACAACATTATTTTTATCTTTTTTGGGGGGGGTGGGGCGGGGGTAGTCTCACTACAGTCGGTTCATTGGTCCAAATGGAATCGTCGCATTCAGTCCCTTCTTCTGGTTCAGCCAACACACCCGGCGATGGAAAGGCAAACCAGAGATGGTGGCTTAAAAAAAAATACAAAATCTTACTTCTTGACTGCAACATTGCACGATCGGAGGAGCAGATAGGCAGTGCGCAAGAGGTAGGTAGTCCTGGTGGCCTCTGTCAAGGAGGCGTGAGGGTAGAGGAGTGTGGCTTATCCGCTTGGGGTTTTGGGGTGGGCCAAGTGGCTCATTACTGTGAATAGTGCACAGGCGAACATGGAAACGCTGTGTGTAGGCTTGTCTGTTTGAGTGCCTGCGTCTATAATTGGGAGTCGCAGCGAGTAGTGCTGTGGATCAGTCAGATAAGTTGCCTGGCGGTGAGCCAGGATGGAGATAACCTCACATCAACACACACATACAGTGAGGAGCGTGTGTGTGTGTGTGTGTGTGTGTGTGTGTGTGTGTGTGTGTGTGTGTGTGTGTGTGTGTGTGTGTGTGTGTGTGTGTGTGTGTGTGAGACACTGCTGTGCATTGTTGTTTGGCGATGGCTTGCTTTCCCGTGATAAGAACCACCTGTAGATGTCAGGGCCGGCAAGTCTCCAGTTTCGTACTCCGTAAGTGGTCTCTGTAACATGTGCGCACTCATGACTGACAGACAACGAGGCACGTTTTAAAACAGACATACCTGTGCACTATCCGAAAGGCAGGGCATTTTTGGGTGTGGGGCATAGCTAGCTAGCTAAATGTTAGCCAATTAATTTGGTCAAAAAGCCATTGATGCGAAAGAGTTCTTGTACAGTGGAGATGTGACTTAATGCTGGACATTGAGTCCATGAAAATTAGACAGCTCATTTCTTATATTCGGCAGCTCTGTATTTACTCGACATTTTAAGTTATAGTGATTAAGGGTAACAAGTGTTTGGAAGGGTGAGAACCGTCTGTTCCCCGTAATGGCTTAATAGAATTAATAAATAGGGTTAATAAAAATGATCTCTGAATTCACTTTACAGCGTCTTTCACCAAGCTGGTTGTTGTTTAAGTCTGTCCCTGGTTTTAATTTGGCAGCTTTCTGCTTTGTATTTTGTTTCCATTCTTGTTGGCTTGTGGGGACTCTCGGTGGCTTATCAACATTTGAGTTCATTTGCCTTTGCTGCTTGGCAAGAAGGCGCATCGAGTGAAGACGTAGATTGCTACCGTACATGAGCTGCCATATGCTTGTCACTTTTGAACAGGGTAGAGTGTTGTATATACACTGTATGTATACAACTGTTTTAGTTATGTTTAAACAATTTGATTTCATCAGTGACCCAGTTCATTTCATAAATGAGTTCTGCTCAACCATAAGCCCTTTTCATTTTATGAATATTTAGTTGTCTATCAGCACCCTGCAATTGGCTGGCGGCTAGTCAGGTGTATACTCCGCCTTCCACCCAAAGTCAGCTGGGATAAGCTCAAGCTCAACTGTCATGCTAACAAAGAGAAGTTGTTGAGAAAATGGATGGATGAAAAGCCAACAGGCACCACAGAACGGATTGCGGTCGACCTTGGACCGCAGCCACGGAAACAACTGTACCTCATAATCTGGGATGCCTGGCACTCACAACAAGGCAACACTGCGATCTCCCCAAAGTGGCGCACCAACGACACGAGGCAGCGACACACACATGCACAAAGTGAAAATAGCCAATGGTTCTTGCCCTCATTCAACCCCTACAAGGCACATGTGACATTATGCAAAACACACATGCGCACTTCGTCTGGCAGACGACCTCCACCTGGGTATAAAAATCTTTCATCTCTGCAACGGACGCCACTGGGCATACTTCATTGTTAAAGCCTTGCTCTTTCTTCTCCACCTGCTACCCATCCCAATACACACTCAGATTAAGTCAATATAAATGCACCACACGCCGACTAACTACTAAGTGCGGCGCTTGGCAAATGGAGTTGTAATATTTACAAAATGCGTAAAGAGCAAAGGCATTTACGACATTCAAATTCAAAAATAGCGTGGCAACCGCTGGCTGCAGCTGGCAGGCCATTACGGGGCCTTACAAAAGCAGGATGTACTAATGCACCCGTTAATGACGCTGATCAAGAGTTTTTACGACTGCCGAGTAACGCGGATAAAACATCCATGTTGTTTGGAGCACGAGGGAGAGACTCTTCTCAGAAAGTTTCGGTTTGAATTCCAATTTCCTTCACTTCTGGAGCATTCCACTGTATTACAAGTTTAGAAAGCCCATACAAAGTAAAATAAGCAGTTAAGCGAGTCACCTATGACAAAACGCTTTTCAACTATCATTTCCTTGTATGTGGCCCGTTTGAGCAAACGGTGAGAATTGTGTGGCATTGGTCTTGTCCAAAGCAGTTTTCCACATCTGCAGACTAATTTTTTTAAATGCAATGTTCTGCAGGATGAGCACTTGGTTAGATCATGAAATATGTCTCTTGTGTGGCTGCTGACTTATTAGATTTCGTTTCTGTAACTCAGTAATATGTTTCTTTGCCTCTCCCACGAACACTTCTACTTCCATCACTTGCGGCGCTCTCCCAAATGCTCCAAGGTGAAAATCAACACTGTGACAGAAAGCGCAAAACTCTCATTTAAATATGGCGGCCTCCATCCGTTTTAGACCTAAGTGAATGAAAGCGCAATATTGCACCAGTTAAGATGTCAAAAAGCGTAAAAATAACACACAGTTAGACATACACGTATAAACAAAGTGCTAAGGTGCCCTTGCTACAGAGAAAACTAATGACACTAACAGCACTCATTGTCTCTTCAGGCTTTAACCTCCACACACGCTGACCCACACATACACAGACGCAATCCAGCACACACACATGCACACGAAAGCAGGCAATCAGAAACAGATTGATTGGACTTTACGGTCAACATTTGATGTGCCCTTGTGACGTGTGAGTGTGTGTGCCTGTGTTTGCACGTGGGTGCTTCTGTGTACTGGAATCAAAATGAAGGGGTGTGTGGGTGGGAATTTGTTACTCAGAAATTGACGGGTCACAGCGGTCAAGCAACGGTTCTGTGCGAGGCAACCGTTCAGAAGGGGATGACAGGTGGGGTTAAAGGTTATACAAAAACAGAAATGCATGCTTGACTCAAGCAACACACAGAGAAAGCATTCCCGTTCTACAGGCTTCCACTCCGGTCAACTTTGTAACCCTGGCAGGTCATCATTAGCATATTTTTCTCATCCAGTGGCTTGATTTGGTTATTTACTTAACTGCAGAGAGAAGTGGGTGTCTATCTTTTTTTTTCTTTTATTTCTATGAATGCATTCTGTAGTGATGATGAATAATATTACCGTATTACCGCATATGGCCTGGGGGAATTGATTAAGTCTGTGTGCGTAGCGCTACGTGGCCGTGTAGGGGCGAATATCAAGCGTATATTGTATATACTGGAGCGATAAAATATATTAAATTGAGTTTAATGAGCATAGGGAACAAGTGCCATAAATGCAGCCATCTCTGCAGTGCCTGTGTGTGTGTGTGTGTGTGTGTGTAGCTTTAGCTTTAACAGTAAGTTTCAGATTTAAGTAAAATTTTGTAGTGATTTGCATTCAGAAAATTATATTCTTGTGTTGAATGAATCTGTGTAATATATGAACTTTTGAAATTGAAATTAAGGAACTTTTCCATTACACTATTCTAATTTATTGGGACACACCTGAGTTGTTGATACTAAGTTTGTAAATTGTATGTACAGTAGGTAGTACATCCTACTTTAACAGCATGTCACTTGCTATTCCCAAAATCTACCGCGGATTATTAAATATATATTCTGGTGGTTTAAAAGAAGAGAGGGGAAAAAAGTATGTTTGATTGATCAGGCACGTTGAGCACTTGAAAAACCTTTTCCGCTGCAGAAGTGTACTTTCCATTGTTCAATTCCTGCCACCATTAGGTTTCGTCAAAATCCACTGGCTCATACCAAATGGAGAGAAATGGTCAGTCTCTTGAGCAAAAGTCTTTCTTCCCCTAACTTTCTTTAAGAATGGCTATCACGTCGACTTCCAGGCTCTACAACCAAAAGGGAGAACATCACTTCACAGGTTACTATCTCAGAGGTTTAGGGTACTGTAAAAACAGCGGGCACTGGGCAGCATTCCCATCAACGTAACAAGACAGGTAGCATTCCTCACTTAAAGGGTCTCCATACCGGGTCCTCATTCATACATGGAAATATCCAAACATGTTTGCTGGTTGCTTTAAGCAGACAAGACAAAGCCTTCCTATAGAGTTTAGTTTTTAGAAACGTTTTTTGTTTTTTTTCCTGATATTACGTTGAAATTAGCTGACTAAGAATGGTTTTTGCCACAAAATTAATCCAGATCAGTGATTACCAACAACTGCTCAACGGTACAATAATACGCCATGAGAGATCACGAGGTGTGCTGCAGGAAAATATCCAAATTCACTTAACAAGTCTAAAATGTATGATTTATTTACTACAGTGTATCTTTGCTCATTTTTCTATGTCATCAATGAATAGTGACAGACTGAACAGTTAAAATGTTCTTCCGCAAGCAGAAGCTTCAATTAACCAGCTTTGTGTTCAATAAAGTGAAAGAGACTTCACACAGGCTATGTAATTTTGTGAGTAAACTAAGACGAGTTCGTCATTATTGCAGGATACCTTATTTACTTTTTGTGGCACTTTTTTTTTCTGGTCATGTGTCGTGGCAATATGCGCCCTGGCTCAAAAAAGGTCAGAAAACTCTCCTCTTGGTCTCGAAAATTGAGGAAGGCAAAATAACTGGTAAATAGGCATATTTGTGATGTAAAAAAAACAAGCAGAGTGTACTCTGCAAGACCCAGTGCAAAGACCCCTCGGGGATTGGTTTTGTTTTGGTACATCTAGTTGAGTACACGGGGCCACTACAAGACAGTCACGTCCAATCGGGTGATATCAGAATAGACACTCACTCAGTTGTCTCCTTGAGGACAACGTGGCGCTCCCATGCGCCTTGATGCCCTAGAAACAGAAGACATGTTGACACAAAAAGCAACCAATGTGGTAAAGAAAGAACGAAAAAAATCAAATAAGAAAAAAGAAGGAGGTGGACACAGAGACAAAGAAGGATTGTTGTTAGTAGGCAACACTTAAGAATATTACACAGCAAGCACAAATCAACCTCGATGTACATTCATCAGTGGGGGACTGATTAAGGCCTTTACTCATTTCGTGAACCACTAAAGCGTCTTTTCGATTTAACCGAACATACGGCCACTGATGCATAGTCATATACAGCCACCAAAGTACCAAATCGTCGACAGCGGTTGCTCCAAGACAATAAAATAGCTGAATTACAGGACAAAAATTCTGCAGGTAATGTTTTTTTTTTTTTTTTTTTGGAGAGTTGAGTTAGAGCCTTGGAAAACACATACGGTTTATGGATACAAAATGTAGTCTACTGGAATTCTAAGCTACATAACATAAGAGCATGTACTGCACGGGAAAGTCTCCGTACATAACTGATCTGAGACTGTTTACATGCCCCACTTGGGGCTGCTGTTTTGGTTAACAACGGAGTTCTTCAAAGTAGTCGTGCGGGAAACTACAAACACCACAGAGCACATCGGTCAGAGCCAAACATGCATTGGTCTTCTTCATTTACTTCTCTCTTATTCTTTTACCCAAGAGGAAAGTACAGGCCGTTGTATTAAAGAGGAGATTGGACTATTATACTGCAGGAAAAGATGGAATTAACATCTTGTTATTTCTAGCCAATGACAGTTGGTCCAGTTGGTCTCTTAGGAAGTCAGGAACGTGGTTCTATAACGACTCTATGTGTAAAGTGCCCAAAGACAACTTTTGTCGCGATTTGATGCTCAATAATTCATGTGGTATCAACCTATTGCATTTTGAACCTTTCCTTTTCAGGTAACTGGTTAGTCAATATCATGCATATCTAATTAGATACTGGAAAGGTGGAAGATTTGACCCAACCCCAGAGCATTTTTTATACCCACAGTTTAGAGCACCAACTGCAGCGACGTGGTACGATAAGTTGCAAAGTCAATGCAAATAACTAAAAAAATATTTTCGATTGCCTACATTAGAAGTTTCGATCATAAATATACCGCAAAAGATGTCCCAAAACAGTTTAATGTCATTGAAAATCCATCTTGCATGACCCTTGAAACCAAATGTCTCATGCAGCGAAGACGCCAAAACCTTCACTAACAACCCAAGCTTAACTTGAATCCTCCTCAACATAAAAAGCTTGTTTCAGTCAAGATTGATCACTTCAGCATATTTCCTTGTCATCAAATTCCTATTGATAAAGGGCTTTGGCGCCATCTTGGGCCATTTTAGAAAGAGCAAGTGAAAAGGTGAGTTTTTCACCAAAAATCTGGGTGCCACAGGGTTGAATAGGTGAATTCTTAAACAGTGAACCATAGGGGTGGGCGTTACAATAAAGACGTCGATGTCAATGGAAGAGCAACACACATTGAAAAGCACACAGTCAAAAGAAACTAAACTGAATCTCCATTTTTTTCACCCCCACTCGGCAGTAGTCAGTTTTAAACATCTCACCTCAAGTTGTCAACCTAGAAAACTAACTCAAGGAAATAAGAGACGTGAGGTGGAAGCTGAGGGCAGCATGACTCATCTTTGCGAGAGTTTTTTGCTGCCTCTGCCTCAAATCCAGCGTGACCGACGCTCGGCACCCGGGGAATTAATGAGGAGTATTGATGACATTCGATGGTGTCCTAAATGCCGGTAGCCATGCGAATTTAACAAGCTGACCAAAAATGGCACGTGGTGTTACGCAAGACAAGTCGAGGTGTAAAATCTGTTGGTAAGAAACAGGATTGGGGGGAAAATGGAGGCGTTATAAAGCCTCCCACCTGCACTCCTAGCTACGGCTCTCAAGTGCTCGCACACAGAGGGGTAATTCTACAGCGGGCAGATGGAAAGTGGCCTCCAACAGTAAAACTTGATGAAGGCATAAAAGCACAATTAAACACCCTACTCCCAAACATAAAGATATTACACGGGTCTGAGCGGAGGTCTCATTATCAAAGGACTTTCATGGGAAGATGTAACCAGATATGTTCTTTTTATGTCATCATATAAAAGCGATTTGCGGGATGGGGCATGTGTTCAATGTCAAAATGCCTCATTTGAAATTCTATGTTGTGGAATGTTGTTAGCGTCATTGAATAGAGTCCCTGCTATTTGCTTGCTGTTCATTATTAGGGAGAACTAGAGTAACTTCGATTTAACATGCGCGACTTTGGAGGGTTTACGGTAGCCTCATTTGAACGTGTGAGATCGAGAGTTATTTTGACCTACAAAATTTGCGGGGAGGGGCAAATAAGGCACAACCTGTCACGTTGCGTACTAGGCAGAAGGAGAGAGCTGCTTCGTACGCAACGGAGCGAACAAGAATAGGTGGATCCCCGAAATAGCAGGCACTGAACAAGGTCTTGTCTAACAAATAATATTTATTACAAACGAAAAAACACCGTCAAAGGAAAACAGAAAACGCTGGTCAAAACGAGAACCAGGAAATAATGTAACGAGAGGAAAAGAAAGCGCTTGCAAAAAAACGGCAAGGAAAAGATAAGACAATTTACTTCGAATAACTACGCGTTAAAGAGAATCCCACTGGGATGACGAAATAGTAGCGAATAGCAATAGAGTGCGAATACGAAATACGAGCATGGGCAATAGCAGTGGCACGGCAAGCAATACTCCGGCAATGAGTTGACAGCCGGAGCGCCTAGATATAGCAGGTGCAATCAAAAACAAATGCGCAACAGGTGTGCAGGTGGCAGAGTGAGTGCCTGCCACCTGCTGTCGAATACGGAACATGACAGTACCCCCCCCTCAACGGACGCCACCCGGCGGCCTACCCGGTTTGGACGGGTGAGAAGCGTGGAAGTCCTGCAGAAGGGACGGATCCAAGATCCAGGAGCGGGGGACCCATTGCCGCTCCTCCGGCCCGTAGCCCTCCCAGTCGACCAGATACTGGAACCCCTTACCCCTGCGCCGAGAAAGGCACAACCTTTTGAAGGGATACATGGTAATGTCATTTTAATCAATGCGATTTAGAGGGATTTATAATTGTTAATTTTTCATTTTATTTTAACCTGCACAACTTTAAGGTAGTCTCAAATTATCACATGCAACTGTTGGGGGATTTGCAGCAGTCTCAATTTAACATGCACAATTTTTGGGTGTTTTTCAGTCGAATGGGTTGTCAAGTGTTGTGGTGACTAAGGGAAGCAGATAACAATTTAAAAATATTATCTAGGTGCGGGCGGCCCGGTAGTCCAGTGGTTAGCACGTCGACTTCACAGTGCAGAGATGCCGGGTTCGAATCCAGCTCCGGCCTCCCTGTGTGGAGTTTGCATGTTCTCCCCGGGCCTGCGTGGGTTTTCTCCGGGTACTCCGGTTTCCTCCCACATTCCAAAAACATGCATGGTAGGCTGATTGAACACTCTAAATTGTCCCTAGGTGTGAATGTGAGCGTGGATGGTTGTTCGTCTCTGTGTGCCCTGCGATTGGCTGGCAACCAATTCAGGGTGTCCCCCGCCTACTGCCCGAAGACGGCTGGGATAGGCTCCAGCACCCCCCGCGACCCTAGTGAGGATCAAGCGGTTCGGAAAATGAATGAATGAATGAATGAATGAATGAATTATCTAGGTGCAAAAAGAAGGATCAGGTTTAGTTCTAGAGGTCAAATGTATTGATGACGCAGTCTCAGTCGTCTCACTTTAACCTGCAAAACTTTTGGTGGATTTATGGTTGTCGCATTTCGACACGTGCAGTTTGTGTGAAATTCGCATTACTCTTGTTTTAGCCTGCATAACTTTGAGGGGATTTAAGGTTGTCTAATTTTAACATGCACGACTTTGAGGTGATTTCAATGATCACTTTTTAGCGTGTGCTGTTTTGGGCAGATTTACAGCGCTCTCACTTTAACCTGCATAGTGTGAGGGTTTTTATGACCATTTAAATGTATAACCTTTGGCGGAACATTTATAGTCTTATACCTGTGCAACTATTTTGGATTTACGTCTATTTTGACTCTAAAACGCAAATTTGTGTTGAAATATGTCATGAATGAGATTTATAGCTGTGAAGGAGTTGACTCAATGTCACATGAGTATTTAAAGTGTAGATCAACAGTGATGCGCACAGAAAGTAGAACTTGTGAGAGGAAGTAATATGCAGTGACGCATGTGAAGAAAATGGAGAGGTATACAGGTGAAACAGCGGGCATAAAGACAGGGAAGCAGTCAGGCCGATGATGAAATGAGTTCAAGGAAGTGATGTGAAACATTCGGTGGAAGATGGAAAATCAAAAGCGGGAAGTAAGAAGGAGGGAAAAAAAGCTGCGGGAGAATGAGGCTTGAGAAAATTGATCAAAATGTGGAAGAGGCGACACATTAAAAGTGTGATATTAGCAAGATTATAAAACTTTGAGGTGGATGGAGGGACACGACTTAAAAAAAAGGGTGGGGAACGTAAAAAAAAAAAAATTCTAAATAGGGCACCGCACATTTCTGGGTCTGTCTTATTGCCACGCCATTACTCAGTGAGGACCGCGATTGTACAAAATGATCTAGTTTACAGGAATAGGAGACCTACATAGTTCCAATCAGAGTTTGGACCGGCCCTCCTTCTGCTGCTTCAAGTGGTAAGGAATGCTGTGGATGCACGTTGACATGATGTGTGTCATCATGCGTGTTCACGGAGGGTTCCGATTCCCGGGAAGAAGTATACATTTGAGAGTTACTGTGGCTGTAACACAAATTAGGGATGAACTGAAATCTTCTTTTCCCCCTGACTGCAGTGGCCAATAACGAAATGTGGGCAAAGGAAAGGAATCAATGCCTGTTCTGGCTTAGTCAGTAGAAATGTGCAGGTAATTTATTTCACGTGGCTGAATATTTAAAAAAAAAAAAGTCATTTCTTTCGAAGTTTGCAAGATAAATGATGATTACAGGTTGTAGGCGGTGTACAATGGGGAGACTCTAGCCATTGATTCACAAGTTAGAGAGCAGAGTTGAGGCTTAAAAGCAACACAGTAGAACTGGTATCTTTCTATCTGTGCCTTTTGTAGAAACACAAAAGTGCCCAAAGGTTGTCATTTGGCGCAACAGTGCGCTTTGAGAATCATATGGGCCTGCTTTTACAATCAGCGTAAGAGGAGCTACTGATACTATCACTAAAGGTAGAAAATTGCCGGGTCGAACTTGTCCGTCCATTCCATTTGTGGTTTTTAAATACCAGTAGGCAGTGTAAAAAGGGATTGGGACATGCACTGCCAATGCGCAGAGTTGACCCCAGATCCCCTTCCTCTATGTGTACATAGAATAAAGGCACAGAAAGAAAGTAAAAAGATGCCAGCTTTTACAGACCCCATTTCCAATGGAGTTGTTACTTTGTTTAAAAGGCAAATAAAAACAGAAGACAATGAGACATTATTCAATGAAATCCCCAACAAAGACAAGATATTTAGTGGTCAAATAAGCGAAGAGAACTGAAGACACGAATTGCTGAAGCTCTGTCGGTGGAATTCCTTCCCATTCTTGCTTAATGTGCAACTTCAGTTGCACAACAGTCCAGGGAATCCATTGTCATATTTTGCACTTGATAATGCGCCACACATTTTCAATGGGAGACAGGTCTGGACTGCTGGCGGGCCAGTCTGGTACTCAAATTAAATTCCCACGAGACCACGCTCTTACAACACATGCAGAATGTGGCTTGACGAGTACATAGGTCGTGCCACGATGCAACATATTCAGTTTTCATTCATTCATTCATTTTCCGATCCTCTTTATCCTCACAAGGGTCGCAGGGTGCTGGAGCCTATCCAAGCTGTCTTCGGGCAGTCGGCGGGGGACACCCTGAACCGGTTGCCAGCCAATCGCAGTTCGAGTTTTGACTACCGTAAAAATCCATTCCTTTTCAGCCTTAATAACCATACATAAATCAACAATGTCAGGTTTTGAGCAAAATATGTAAATAACCATGTTGAATAATGACAGGAAGTGTTTTGTCGGATATGAAACAAGCCGAGGTCGCAGAGTAAAGCTGCAGCCATTTAGAGAAAATAACACGAGGGAATGAGAAAGGCGACAAGAGAGAAGTAACCATCAAGAGCCTTTGATTCCCCCCATAAAAGCGTCCTGATAGGAATGCCCATGAAATTAGCTTGCTGAAATAAAGCAATTCCAATCTATTCAATCCCCTCTAAAAACTTTCAAACAGCTACCATACCTCCAAGCTCATAAGATTCTCTGCAGGGCGTAAAATAGCTTTTCTTCTTCTCAGGCCACACTTCCTCTCTCTCCATCTTACCCTTTTACACAGTGCTCAATTGAAAAATGAGAGGAGGCGGCGGTTACGCTTTATAATTTGTGTTTGCCTCTCTTGCAATATTAAAGCTTGTAAGCTTTGGGTGACTATGTGTCCCCCTTCTGAAGCAGCAGCATGATACCTTAAGTGGACAGTAGAGGTTGCACGACTTCAGATTTTATTTTTATTTTGTTAAGTTGACACTCGTGATGAGGGCGGCGCGGTGTTCCAGTGGTTAGTACGTCAACCTCACAGTGCAGAGGTACCAGGTTCAATTCCAGCTCGGGCCTTCCTGTGTGGAGTTTGCATGTTCTCCCCGGGCCTGCGTGGGTTTTCTCCGGGTACTCAGGTTTCCTCCCACATTCCAAAAACATGAATGGCAGGCTGGTTGAACACTCCAAATTGTCCCTAGGTGTGAGTGTGAGCGTGAATGGTTGTTCCTCTGTGTGTGCCCTGTGATTGGCTGGCAACCGGTTCAGGGTGTCCCCCACCTACTGCCCGTAGATGGCTGGGATAGCCTCCAGCACCCCCCGTGACCCTTGTGAGGATAAGCGGATCGGAAAATGGATGGATGGATGGACTATCATAGTTTTTGAGGATGTATTTTTTTTTAAACCCCAGAGAAGGGAATGCTTTAAAAATAATCGATATTAACAAATATTATAAAGCTTATACACAGTAAAACACAATAGCATCGACGTGGGCTGACGGTAGAGTTAGGGAAAAAAAAAGCTCTTGCTCCGTGTGCTTGCCACGGGCCAAATAACATTTGCACAACTTAGCCAAAAGAGATAACTTGCCCGCCGTTCTGGGCCCACTACAGCGGCAGTTTCTGCGTGGTGAGAATTTGCAAATAACACAGACTTCGATGTGTGCCACAGAGTCGTTTCCTGCCCTTCTTCACTTTTGATAATGTGGGCTTTAAAAAAAAAAGTGCTCAAAGTAATGTGTAAGTCTAACTTTCTTCCCCCTCACTCGTCCTTCACTGACAAAAGCTACAATAAAAAAATAATACAAGAAATTTTAAGGCAAGGCAACTTTACTTATATGGCACATTAAATACATAGGGCAACTCAATAGACAGAAGACGAGCTGCCAAAAGCTATGTCAGCAGATACTGTCCGGACTATGCATTCCTGGCTGATTCAATTCAGTGCAAGTCATCAAAGTAAACTCAGGTACCTCCAAAAAAATGTTAATAGTTAATTATGATGTATACATTGTACATTCAAAGAATCCTCAAAACATTTGAAAATTATATGTTTTGCATTTTTGTAGTGGGCAGATCAGTTTGACTTGGTCGTTTTATCAGTAGCTCGCATGTTGAAAAAGTGTGAGCACCCCAGGTTTATGTGGGCCATGCGATTAAGTGGCAACCAGAAGGTTGTACCCCAACTCTCACCCAGTTAGCTGAGACTGACTCCAGCTCCGGTTGATAGATAGAGCAAGTCATAGTGGGATGCTTGACCTCTGCATGAAGAAGCCCGAAGAAGTAGAAATAGCTGCCCCACTTGTGGACGCACTTGCTGTTGCTAGCCAACAGCGCACCGGGGTACCTAACCTACATAGCTGCATTATCTTCCTACACACTCGCGAGCATGGTCACAAGAACAAGTAGAGGGTGGCATTGAGGTGGGGGGGTGGGGAGTGGGGGTTCTCAAATCAGGCCGCACATGCTGCAAGCCACTGCTGAGTAGAGTCACCTGCGCTTACTAGCCTACCTTGCTAGCGGGCAGCCAGCTGCTCCTCTAATGAAGAGTCCATCCTCTCAAGGACGGGAGGGGCTGAGCATATGGAGACAATCAGGTGCTGGCCTTAGAATAAATCACAAAGATGTAGTGCCTCCACAGACAATCTAGGTGCTGGCCTTAGAATAAATCACAAAGATGTAGTGTACGCTTGAGCGCGGGACACACTTCCTCAATTTGGACACTGTGTTAAAGGAAACTAAGGTCACTGTGGACCTGGGCAGGTTTGGGAGGAGTGAATGCATGTTACTTAATGCAAATGGGCTTCACGACAGAGAATCGCATTGCTCAAATAGGTGGAAAAATCAACTCGACTATTTATTTAGGTCATAGTCGCAATGACCTTCAAATGGCCACTTCAAATTAAAATGGTAGACTTCCTGTGTAATTTTGGTCATGGCTTCTTGAAACTTTTTTTGGGAACTCATAAACACGCCTCACAAATTTCACTTTGCCAAGTGAAACTGACTTTGGGAGCATAATTAACATAATAATAATAATCATAATAATAATAATAAAACAGGTAGTAATAATTTTTAAAAGGAGAAGAAATTTTGGGGTGCAAAACATACATTTACTGGGAGTCACGCCTACCAGGTGGAAATTATTATGAGGGTGAAAATGACGTTTTTCTTTTTTTTCTGTCCTATTTTATTTCATAGTTTACTTATTTTAGAAATGGTGCAATTCCAGGAAAAAACTATCTGTTTGGTCTCAAATTGTGGCAGTGCTAATGATTATTCTATATTTGCTGAAAATATGTAATTGCCACTTATAAACGTCTATAAAAATCATTTCTGCTCTCACAGATGGAATCCAGCCAAGACGATGAATCGTTCTCAAAGCACTCTTGGCGTGCATTAAGATGTGAGCATTGATGAAATTAATTAAAAATTGATCAGAAGTGTCGCGAAACCCTCAAGGAACTCAATAATTCAAGATCTAGAAGAAGGTTTCATAAACTTTTTTAGCATCAGATCTGAGGACCCAATATGGGGAATTATTGTGCAATTCATATCATAATAATAATAATAATAATTAGTAGTAGTAAAAATAACAATAATAATAATACATATTGATATAAATATTTTTGCAAACAAATAGTTGCACCTCTGCAGTGTCTGCCCACCTATGAAGTGTGAATTTAAAGAACCAAATCTTTTGTTTGCTGCCTATTTTCGCAACTGTGTTCATCTGTGATCAAGCCACTGTGATGTCACAACTTGGATAGTTTACATAACCCCAACCCCACAAAGATTATCTCCGCCCATGACTTGATAGATGCATATGTACAGCCGCCATATTTCTGAGCGGTGGCCAGACGACAGTCTGCTTAAATCCTTGATGCTTCCCAACTATTGACTGAAGAATGTCCGAAGGTTTCTAATAAAGCACCACGCAACTATTTTAAACTGCCCCCAAAACACCATAATCCATTCATTTTCTGAATGTCACCTACAAATCATTATATGCCTTAACATCAATTTGCATACTCTACACAACAAAACCCCCTGATGATATCTCCTCAAAGTGAACAAAACATTAAGAAATGAAGCTTTAACAAACAAGTAGCTCCTGCTAAATGGATTTTGTGTTAATGGCATTGCCGTGCTGATAATTGAATTCCGCCATGAGGCATGACAACACACATAATACAATAATGAGTGAATGCTACTGTCTGTGGCATAAATGCAACTTTTCACTCAAGTTACTTTGACGTTTGTCAACACATTATTGACTTGGCCCTCCGCCCACTAATAACTGTGGCACAAAACACACACACACACACACACACACACACACACACTCAATCGAGGGGGAACACGCACACACACGCACGCACGCACGCACGCACGCACACACAAACCGTGACAAACAGACAACAAGGTACTCGCCATGTCACACAAAAAGCCTCTTTTTTTCTTTTTTTTTTTGCTCGCTGAAGCCGACAGAATCAACGAGCATTCAATAGGGTAAGGCCATCGCTGACTGTATTATTGGAAAAGCATTAGTGGGAGTAGGTGTGCGGTGCCAGAGGGATGTAATAAAAGCCTGAAGCGGGGAGAAAGAAAATAACTGATTAATATGTATAACTGACATGAGCCAAAAATGATGGAAAGTCAGTGCTGGAAATACATAAATACAAACAAGTGTGTGTGTGTGTGTGTGTGTGTGTGCGTGCGTGCGTGCGTGCGTGCGTGCGTGCGTGCGTGCGTGCGGGCGTCTGTGTTAAGACAGATTTTGTGCCATCTACAACCAACACTGACATCTCGAAATTATACAGTGGATGATATAATTATTTGATGCCCTGCTGAATTCTTTGGGTGGAAACTCAAACCTACAGCCCATTCGATGGGTTTTCTATTCGGTTGAAGTCTGGAGACAAACTTGGCCACTCCTTGAACTTAGTCTGCTCCTTCTTGAGCCAGTCCTTTGTTTACTTGACAATATTTAATTAGAAGAGCCATTCATGATCCATCTTGATCTTTTTTTTGTTTTTTTTTTTCGGCTGACATTTTACAGTACATGGCTCTGTTCAATGGACCAACATTTTGTGGTGAAATGCACTTTGTTTCCCACAGCAGATACACAGTTCCCAAAACACGATAGGTCTCATTCACTAAAAAAATTGTCGAAACTTTTACTCTGTGCACAAGTTGATACACAAAATCTGAGTCGGATTCACGACTCATGCATAGCAAACCATTTTCTTCACACCACTGCCTAAGTTCATGAATCAGAATTCATTCTAAATGACGGCTTGTGCCCGTGGAGCTCAAGTTAGCATAAATGACACCCCTATTTCCCTATAAAAGGAATCCGTTTTGGCGGACCTAAGTTTGTCATGTCGACTATGAGTATGAGAAACGCAAAAAAAATAAATAAATAAATAAATAAAAAATGGTCGGCAAACAAGTTGAGGCACCTCCTACTCGAACAGAATATAGACATGTGCGATATAACCAGAGTGTGCTGCGGCAGGTATTAGAATGTGTGTGTACCCATCGCGAGAAAATATACTGCAGTTCATGTCATGAATGATGAAACACCACTGGAAAAAAAGCCGCTGATGATCAACTCAAGTCGTGCGGTGAGTCAGCATTGCTTATGGCGCGTTTCTTCGTCACACATCTGTAACTAAATTATTTGCCCGTCAAAATCCCTTTCTTAGTCTTGTTGTTTTAGAGTTTGGGGGTGTCACAAAAGCAACAAATATTAGTTTCAAAGAAACCGTTCTCCGTTGACATGTTTCTTCTGACAAAAAGCTTGTTTTCTCTTTTTGTTCAAAAATCTGCATTTTGCTGAATACTAAGGAATGGAAAAGGCTAGAAACACTGGCTGCTTACACTCTCATAACATCATATTCTGTGCGTGCTGAAAGGTCAGGTGACCTGTATGAAATGGTTGTGAATATGGGGGAATCTCTGATTCGAAAGTTGCTGGCGGTTAATGACTGCAGAGTTATAAAGCCATCAGCCAATGAGCTACGGGCTAAGCACGCCGGCGGGTATGTGAACCATCTGTAATGTCTACATTGAGAAGTGCATGTTGTTCAAGGGTAACTGCATGCACAATCAATCCACTTTAACGTTCTCTTAAAACCAGAAGCTTAAATGACCAGCACATAATTGCAAAATCAATCAGTTCGGGTTCCCCATTTAAAATGACAGTCTATATGTGCCAGTTAAGAAGTGTGTTTTTTTTTTTTTTTATAGTTCTGAATAAGGAACAAGAAGACAATGTCAGCCTACTCTAAATTCCGTAAGTCAGAAAACACACACGGGGCCATCTGTCATCTCCATCTGTGGCACCTGAAGCTCAACACTCGGTCGCCGTGCATGGATTGGACAACAGTAACTGGTAGAGCCGAGTCAACACAGGTCGGTTGATTATGGTACCTCATGTCACACTTTACAGGATGTAAACATGGAAGGGCAAAAGAAAGTCAAACGTAGAAATGCCGATGGACGTCGCCTGC
Source organism: Hippocampus comes (assembly GCF_001891065.2). Lineage (NCBI taxonomy): Eukaryota > Metazoa > Chordata > Actinopteri > Syngnathiformes > Syngnathidae > Hippocampus > Hippocampus comes. The sequence continues at coordinate 201,151 of NW_017805832.1, forward strand.
CGGACAGCTTCGGGCTTTTCTCATGAATTCCAATATGCCGATGAACTGTTGTTTCAGTCTCACGATAGGATGAGGTGATGTTCATGATATTACTGTTGTGTGCTTATGACTTGTACTAAAAACGGCCAAAAGTCGTAAGTCGTAGTCATAAAGGTTTCATTCGGGCGACAGTTTGCGCTGGAGAACAAATGCCCTTTGTAGACATAAAGTAAAATTTGATGCACATAGCAAAATCAGCGCCGTGTCCTATTTTCAAAGTAACTGCCGCAGTCGGGAACGTATTTCCCTCACATGTTGCCGGTGCAACCGTATCAGAAAAGGAAAGTGACCCAAACCCATCGGCCCGATTTCCAGCACGGGGAGACATACATTACGTCAACTGCGCCCCCATAATGTCAGCTGGTGGTGAAACCAAGGAGGCCATGTCAAAGGCCAGGTAAAATACATCGCATGGTAGCCTCCCTGATGAGCATTGTGGAAATTGAAGAGCAAGAGTTGGGTAGCAGGGCAATCCAATGAATGTCACAGCATTTTCAGGACAGGGTACATGATGGATTCGAGTTTAAAAACATGCTCTTAAGGAGATGGGAAGGAATGTAAAGCAAGGGAAGAGAGCAAGGATAAAATAAGTTCTGGGGGAGATTTTTCGTGGAGCGCTTCGCTTACCTCTGGCCCCATGTGCTCCGTCTGCGTGGCGCGGTCACTCGCGTGGCCGTCTTTCATCTTCAGGGCGGCTCTGGCACTGTCCTGTATGAACAACAAACACACACACAATCAGCCATGTCCCCGAAGTGGGGGGGGAAAGGACATCAAATGGAGGGAATTAGAACAAGTACGCAACCTTAGCAAACTTCAACATTTTCTTTCTTCTTTATATAGAAAAGTCATAAGAAAGTTCACTTGAATGTCCTTCTTGGGGATAATAATGATTTACAGATTGCTCACTATTTCCGCTTTTACCCTGACCACACAAACTTGCAGGCAGCCATTTTATGTGTTTGGCAATGTTTTTAGAAGGTTGCACGTTCCTTGGAATTTGGCACTATTTACGCTGGGAGCTTTTTCTTTTACAAACACGGTAGCAAATCATTGTGACATGCCCGGGCCCAGCACTCGTCAAGGCTTTTGGAGAACAGAGGCTTCGCATGGGATATGATTGAGGACGGGGGACGGACTATGATGACCTTAATTGGAACAATCAAGTAAATTAAGAATGCTGGGATGTGTGAAGATTGTGTTCCTTAAAAGATACGCTATTCAAATGAAGTCATTGAAAAGCAATATTGTCCCTCAAATCTATATATTATATATATTTTGAACCTTGATACTGTATTCATATACATCCGGTCAAGCGGCAGTGTACACAACGGACTGCTCGCAAGTTAATCACACACCATCTACTAACAGACACCCATTCACATTCACAAGCATATCATTCATTCATGGCAGTTCAGCAGGGCTCAGTCCCGATCCCCTGTGAATTGGGGGGGATTATCGTATAGGAAATTGTCTTACGTCCAATCCCAAAACATTCGCGCACAAAGTTAATGAGTTTTAAAAATGTCTCACTACCGACATGAAAAGCAAGCCCTTTATTTCTACAGTGTTACGTCGTGGGCTGAAGTGAAGTCCTTTCAGCAAAATGCATCAACACGGAAGAGCAGAAAAGCTGTTAAAAGTGACAGCCAGTGATGGCCAGCCTGTCAGCAGGTCCTTGTAGGAGATAATTAATAGGTTTCCACTGGCAGATTTACAGAGGTAGGCGGTTGGAGCTTTGGCTACGAATTGCCCCTTTCCTTCAAAGGGCCGCACTTCAACTTGGTATCGGCAGGAAAGGTTTCCCCTCTCTCAAGCTCTCTCTCCCCCCAACATACAAGACACACACCAGCTCGCTTGAAACGCCCGTTTCTGTCAAGTGAACAAAATGAAATGCAGCGCTGTCATGGGATCCGACATACGTTGGGTATCCTTTATCTATCTTTTGAAGGAAAACACAGCAAGTGAAAAGAGATGAGAGCCAGAGATATTAAAAGAAACGCGACATATGTTTATGTAGGAATCAGGTTAACACACAGTATGTGAAAAGACGCAGAAAATCCAATTTGCTGCTCTTCACAATGTGTAGTGAATAAATAAAAATGTTGACAGTATAAAGCAGGGAACCCGTTGCCGATTTGTTTTATTGTCACATTTTTCTTTTTTAATAAAACCATTGCTTCAGGCCCCTGGAATTAACCTGTAAAAAACAACTCATAGTAATCACAAAGTTGCTTCTCAGATGAAGCCATAGATTCGCAAAACTCTTCATAGAAAAAAAAAAAAGTCATTTCGAGCCTAAAAGGTTTGAGATTATTTGTGACACAAGGCGAATTAAACGGCGCACGGCATCTATTCGAGGGATTGCAGTAGCCGAGTCCATCATGTTCTTTGCTACCTGTAATTATAATTTGGTGAGTTATTAAAGTATTAGCATGCTCACTGGACAACCTGTAACCAAAGTAAAAGCTCCTTGTCAGAACAGGTAAGAGATGCACATTTAAGCCTCAGTGTTGAGTACAGCTCGGTGAGAAAGAGGAGTCGAGAAGGCGTGATAATTCAAAAGACTGAAAGACAAGAAGGCTGACAAGATTGAGATGTGAGTGCCAGACAGCAAATCAGACACAGATGCCAAATGAGACTCAAGTCATTGGATGGTGACTGGCATCTCTCATTATGCTCCGACGTAGGACGCCGGCACATTATCCTGCTGAGGCCTGGCGTCGTGTCTGCATTGTGCCGCTTCGATAGAGCAGGTGACACATGACGGACAAACAATGACAACAATATTGTGGCAAACAACACTTAAAAGGGACATACCGTGGAAATTAATTAATTTAATGACTTGCATAAACTGAGTTGGGTCTCTGGAGTGCCTGCCCACCCATCAAGTGTGAAATTAAACAACCAACTCAATCTTTTTATGTGCCTGTTTCTGAATGTGTCTGTGAGCGAGTTTGCACTTGCGTCCCAGCGTTTTCTCTTCCAATTAGAATGAATCCGAATGACCAAACCGAGTTAAAATGCTCCATATCCACTCCTCAGTCAGAATAAGAAAGCCGAATCCCAATGGAATTTTATTCGGCGATATATTCCTTTTGCCAATCCGAGCCAATCTATCTTAAAACATTCAGGAAAATTCTATACTTCTAAATAATTGAACTTTAGAATTGAATAAATGAAAGGAAAAGGGCTCCATACTCACCATGAGGTCTACATGAAAACTATCAAGGTTGTACTCATCATATAATAAGGCTTCTTGATCACACACTCTGTATCATGGCAAGCCTTCAAACCATTCCCGTGTTCATCAATTATTTCACCTTTGTTTTTCAGGCTTTTGAATCACTGTCCCCGCCACTTTGACAGGTTATGAGTAGAAGAGAAAACTATTTTAGTCATTAACAGAAAATACAACTTTGACATATTTTTCTTTTCAAGGGGGCTAAAAAAAAATCCCAAGATCCACGCTTCAAAGCCAATTATTCTTTGATGCATATGCACTAAAACAGAGTCAAAACATTCTAGTTGCTTTAATAATTTAGTTCAAAAGTCGATGAAAGTGTGCCCATGGTAGATTTATAAGAGCGTATTTTAAATGTTTCAATGTCTGACGCCATTCATCCGTGAAAATTCTTAATAGCTGAAGCTACACATGACATTGTATTTAATTAACTGCAGATGGAGGGGAGGCCTCCATTTGCTTGTATTATGTGCTATTAGGTAGAAATGAAGCAAAACAGCAAGAAACAAAGCATTAATGTGGATCCACCCCAAGAACAAAAACATTGGCACACAATGTGTTACGACTGCATGGTGGTCCACTGAAATTAAAGACTTTTAAGTTACGTTCGACTAGGGATGGACGATTAATTGAAATGTAATCATGATTTGGATTTTGGCTTCTCTTGATCTTTAAAACGTTAGTGTAGCGTATGTGATGCTCCTTTAAGCTTTTCAATGACACCCCAGTTGGCGTTTACTGTTAAAGTAAACACACAACCATAAGAATTACACACATCGTGGATTTAAATACACGACATGCCTCATTTTTAAAGCATCGCTAGCCGCTAATGCTTCAAGTCTTGTAAGAATCCATTGAAATACTAGCGGAAAATTAGCATCGACTTTGGCAGGGTTATTCGTTCAAATAACGAATTTTCACACACAAACGCCATGGAAACGCTTACACACAGGTAACACTACTCAAAGGGACAAATTCTTCCAAATCTTTGAAAAATGTGTTATATTAATAGAGTTCAATAGCAATTTTCTTCTGTTCTCGTTTTAAGTGTGTATTCCATCCATGCCTGGCGCCCCGAAGAGGCCAAAAGACGCAGGAACAGCCCATATTTGTTATTGTTTCTTTCAATTGCTGTTATTTTAGTATATTCTTATTTTACTTTCTTACTAATTTATTTTCTCATTGTCCTTTCAAGAAATGTTTCAAGTTTAGTTTTCAAGGATTCAAGGTATTTTTCTGACCTCAAAGATAGAAACATCCAAGGACTTTTTACACTTACTAGCTGCTGTTTTTTGTTTCCCCCCTGAGTGGAAAAAGGAGCCATCTTTTTCGAGCGAGGTATTTGTTTGTCAAAAGTAAATCATGCATTCAGCAACCAAATGGGGATGGGGTCCATTAGAAAGCTGGCCACTGTTTGACAAGTATAAAATGAATGTCAATTATACATTATGAAGCTGCTTGGTCATTTGGACCGATTTGCTTGAGAGCGGTCTCCCCCATAATCATCTAAATGAAAAGTGAGGGAACGCTGTTCCATTTCCATAAAAGATTCTGAATTCATACTGGTCACATCGGTGGCGTGTGCACAGATTCATACCAGTTCACTTTGAAGCCGGAGAATCAGCTCGTCTTTTTCCTTCAGTTGCTGCAGCAACACCTCCTCTCTGCTCCAGTCCTGGACACAAAAAACAAGACACAGTGTTGCGCATTACTTTATGACGCTGAACACTGCAGGCATCAGTCTTATGAAGCTGAACATTTTCATCTTCTCTTTTATTTTTTTTTAAAGAATTCTACTAAGTTTCATCTTCTTCTATTAGGGTACAAATTGACAGATACTGACAAAGATTTAATTTGTGGATTCAAGTGCATAGCACACCGTATGAGTAGTATAGTAAAGTAGGTGACAGATTGACAATCAACATTTTTCTAATATTGAGCTTGTATCCCAAATGATGGGGTGGTTGGTGGAGGTTTGCTGCCGTTATCTATCCATTGGTAAAATAATGAAGGTTGCTGAGATCTCAAATTTTAGCTCGCAAGCAGAAAAGTTACCTGATTGATGACACGTCATTCGGAAAACTGAGAAGTAATATTGTATAGGTATTAAAAGTTCAAAGTAACACTGAAAGCGTAAGTACTGTCAGGGCCGCATGATGTGCATACCAAAAAAAATATATATATATATGTATTTTTTTTTTTTAATTATAATTTTTGTCAAAGGATGTCCGGCAACACGCTGTCTTATTGGAAGCTTTAAGATGATGAGGACATCTGAGTGTTTCATTCAAATTCAATCATTCGAAGAAGAAGGACTCACAGGTCCGGTTACGAGAAATGCTACTCTGGGCGAGATCAAGACAAAGTAACGGATAAAAGGAGTGGAGGAAAAAAAAAGTTAGAAAGACAAGTTTGAGAAAAGTAGACAGGTGGTCAGGTCGTCATTACTTCTTCAAAAGAGAAAAATGGACAGGAAAATGTGAGTAAAAACATACGGGAAAGGGGACAAGATGAGGTAAAGGATGGATGGAGGGTGAGAGAAGAGAGAGAGGGCCTGAGGCTGACCATGATGGTATCGAAGAGATCCTATCCTTGGGGAGTCATCGAATCTGAACAGACAGCCAGGAAAGTCAAGGCTGTAACTTTAACAGTACCCCGCTAATCAGCCTCAAAGAGCATGAAACCGGTCTTCCCCCACCTCCCAATCCACATAACCATTCTGTTCTCAGACAATTTGAAGATGCATGTTTTCTTTGGCACTAAATGAACAATTGATTAAAAATTTTTGATCCGGCTTTGAACTTGTGGAGCAATTAGTTATTAATTTTGTGTCGTGTCAATCTTTCCCTGTCAAGTTCCATAAACAAGCAAAAACGTACACACAAAATGTGTCTTGTATATGACAACTTTGGCTTTGAAAGACCCCTAAAAATGTGCAAAATGACCCAAAATGTCTACTTCACATCAAAATGGCTGAACTTCTTTATTGTTATGGTCACTTTATGGTCTATATAAATAAAGCCGCATTGTATTGGACTGTATTGTATTGTATTCCCTGTGCGTAGCTCCATCTAGTGGATGCATAATGCAAACGCAGCCACTATTGTCGCTTCTATTCTATGTGCCTTCTAATGCAGTGTGCCCTATCTATGAAAGCTGTGCAGAGAATACGGTACTGTTCTGGAAAAAAAATTCAAATCAAAGTGTTTGGCCCCCCTGGGTGTATACCAAACTCCACTCTAAAGCTGTGTCCAAATTCATCGGCCGGGTCCTTGAAGGCTCCTCCTCATGTAGCCTGCGTAGACCGCATAAATCGTGTCGAATTTGAATAGGGCAAGCAACACTCATTTGACTGTCATCCGTACCGCCGTAAGAAGGCTGAAATGTACTTGGCTGGTAGAAGAGATGAAATATTGCTGTGCAGAAGAAGAGCGGCGTAGAGCGGTGTAAGAGAATAGCAGAGCAACGTTAGGCGACGAAAGTGTGCTCCAAACAACTTTCGCTCAAGGCTCGTCTCCATGGAAACAAAGGCTAGATTCCAATGCCGCGTGAATTTGGACACTACCGTGCAGTTGAGGTGCGCCGGAAGTTATGTCACGTGGCCTTTAGTCTTTGGGGATGCAACCGACGAATTTGAACACAGCCGAAGAGCGCCAGTGTTAGGAGAGGCAGTGCGTGCTCCCTTTCTTTGAATTTGCAAAAGAAGACTCTGCTTGAACAACAGCTACACACGTCATTTCGGACGTTTTGCCACTCTGAGTGGCTCTAGCATTCCCAATGTGCGCTGCTCTGAATAACCAAACAGCACATTCCAACTATGCTCTAAGTTTCTAAACAGTCTGGAATGCAAGCTTTTGGGCTTGAGATTTCTTCTTTTTTCTTTTTAACTTTTTGCCTACCAAATGGCATGTTTTTAAGCGATAGAAAGGGAAGGTGGTGATTCAATATTTGGGAGTCACACCCACAACAGCTAGCAAAACATTTCATGAGGATGAGCATGTCTGAAAAAAATAGTGAGCTTTTGCCAAAGGGGAAGCCTTCAATTCTGTTTTTTTTTTTTTTTTGGTTTGTTTATTTTTTGGGGGGGAGATCCCGAGTACTGTTGCAGAATCATTTTCCAAAACTGTAGACCATGAAACAGTAACTAAAGTTGGTACAAAGAAGCATCAACATGCTTTTTAACTGACCCTTCGGGTGGTATCAAGGACAATTTTTCAGTGCTCCATCGAATGGTAAAAGTGGAGCATGAGAATATATTTCTAAAATAATGTGATTGGAACGACCTCAGCTGGGGGCTGAGGGGGGGGAAGAAATCCGATCAGAATCAACCGAGTGCAGCCGCTTAATGTGATTTTGCGCCGCGGTTGAAGGCACTCCATGCTCGCAATCAGCAGCCTGCTGAAGAGACCGTGGAGATGAATTACATTCCCCAGGTTAGCAGAAATGATTCCATTTGTTCACATTCTTTTGGAAGTACATGCTGGCAGTTAGAACTCTGACTATTAATGGATTCGAGAAATGTTTCCTTTGATATGTTAAGTCACTTATCTATTTCTCGAAACTTTACGGATGAATGCATTACAGCTTGATCCTCCTTAAACAACTTGTCTGCCTTTTATGGCTGATGACCCGTTACAATTTTTTATGGACTTCATGAAAGTCAAACCAAAAATATTCATTGCAATATGTTCTATGTGCCCCTGTTAGTCTAAGCACGCTATTACAGTTAATACTGCAATTGTGGAATATGAATTAAGCAGCAAAAAATAAGCTTTTTTTTTTAAGAGGCTCTCTGAGCTTTAGTCTTAAATGAGGTCATGCATAATAATGGTTGCAACGTTTTTTAAGCCATATTTTGTTCATAAAATTGTATCTGTCGCTCTTGAGGTGTTTGACTCTGGATTATTGCTGACAAATTCAAATAAAGATACAGAATGTCTGAAATTTTGAGTTAAATTTGATTACAAAGTGAAAATGTGTCTCATAATGCAGAGCTACTGAATTGTGTTTGTGCTTTCTATTAAAAAAAAAAAAAATCTCTTCGGGTGACTCACTCTCCAGTCTTCATCTTTTGAGTCTAAAATTGAAGAAGTTGTAATGAATAATTGAGATGCAAAAGGCTTTTTTACATTTTATTATGATGGCTTTTCATTCCCCTCAGCAGCTCATATCAGGCATGTAACAAAAAATATGGGGGTGGGGGGTGAGAAGCAAAACTATTAAAGTCTTGTCTCACACAGTCATCACTACGTGGCTGGAATAAAATCTGTAAATTTTCTATACTGCTTGTCATCCGTCCCAACTAACCTAGAGCGAGAGGCAGGGTACACTAGATTGACGGCCATCCAAACGCAGGATCCATACAGACAAACAACCTTTTACAATTATGAACAATTCTTCAATGAACTTATGTTTTTGTGCACCTGCGCGTGTGTGTGCGTGTTCATCAGGGATGACGATGGAACTTCGTCATAATTTTTTAATTTGAAACAGCTTTGTTGTAGAGTAAGCTGCCAGTATTTATCCATATTCTCAACACCACACTGCTTCCGCACACCACCTCGCGACGTACGATCGCCGTAGTGCAACAAACCCACGCACACACTGTGGACCAAAATCTGATCAAAGACACTCCTGCCATCCAGTGGTGATTTATCATACTGAAATCTTTCCCACGGTCTTCATACTGACTGAGGTGTGCTTCTCGAAGCCCTTTATTGTTTATTTATTTATTTATTTTAGTTGTGACGGGCTCTTTCGTGTTCCATAATCGCTGTATTTTTATGTAATATATGATATTTCCCCATGATGGCCAATGCCATACTAAAAGGAGCGATTATTAATATATGAATACATGCAAAATCTGCTATTTTTCTTATTAACAAACATGTTCCAAAAATGTGTTCGATTTTGAGGTGCCGTCATAGAATCGGGGCAATTCCATCCATTTCAATTGGGAAAACTTGTTTTGACTTGGAAGGGTGAGCGAATGAAATTGAGTAAACTCAACCGTATGCATATGCACACATGCCATTATGACACAAGTGTACCATAGGGAGTGCATCCTTGGTGAGTGTTCCATTCTATTATACATTATTAATTTCTAATTCTGAAACGGTGATGGATGCCTCGCTATAAAAAGATGTTCCCTCTTTGCCTTGAAACGAGACGTGAATGTACACAAATGTCATTTAAATTGCCTGCGCTGTCCTAGAACGCTCCTCTGAATACACATAATGAGAGGCCGCTCTTTAACGCAGTCAAACGCAGGAACTAGGGCAAAAAAAAAAAAATAGAGCGCTGTGTGACACTGTGGCCTCTCAGGTGGCTCGCTGAGATTATTTTTACTCCAAGAGAGACATTTACTAGAGTGCCGGACAAATTCTCCTCTTCTCCCTCCTCCGCTGATCGATGCTTCTCTGCTGTCGATTCACCTTAAATTCCAATTTAACAAAACACTCTTTTACTTTCTGCCGTGCCCGCCATACCTTCGGATTGGACAACAATGTATCATCATCTAGAGAAATATATAAGAACTTTCATAGTCCTTTGTATTGATGAGATGAACTGGTGAGCGGGACGAACTCAGAAAAATGCTGTACGTGAAGCTCGGAAGCACATACCTCGGGTCAAAAGTTTTCAACATGTCGATAAATCATTGCTTTTGCAACACAAAAAGTCCTCCCTCCCTGATACAGATTTGTTGGCGATTTCTACAACAAATTCTTGTTGAAAATTACACAAGATAAATGGCTATTGTTGTATATGGGCATAGAAAATATATATGAGGAAAATGTCCTTATTAAAAGTTATCTTTAAGGCCAGGGACATTACGAGGCCAAAGGGAAACTTGGGAAACTTGGCTCGGGCAAAATACACATGGGGGACTAATTTTATTAAAATATCTGACGATACTACAGTATGTGTTGTCTTGTTTATGGCCCGTATTAAAGTTCAATGTCATACTTCAGTGCCAAAACACTTTGGGTAATTAGCCCTCACTGTGCATCTCCAACAGTCACTTTATTTTTTTTTTTTTTTTAAATTAGCCCCCCGCCTTTCGTACTTTTTCTCCATGTGGGCTGTTTGCACGTGAGCTTCTGTCTTCAAGCTGTGTTGCAGCCTAAATTTCTGCCACCGATCAGCGATGTGGGTCAATAAAGAGGGCGCACATGTGCAATTGTTCTGTGAAACTGTGAAACCAATCGCAGGGATCGAGTTGCTGTCCAGCTGATCCACGGTCAACGCCATGACACACATTTGCTTTGTCAAAAACATGAAGCAACGATTAATGAAATGAACATTTGAGGGTTAAATGTTTTAGGGCCTTTAAGAAACATTAATCTGAGATTTATTTATTTATTTTATTTTTTTTGCATGGCAGCCCAGATCAAAAGGTCTCCATTTATCACCTGAGAGCAAATTATTTCTCTATTTTTTTTCACACATTTTCCCTGTATTTGGAAGTAGGATATTATCCAAGTTCTATTTCATGATCCCAGCTAAAAATGTCGTGTGCCTATTTACACTGACATGGATCTGCGCACGACTGAAATAGATGAACAGCAATGGGTTTACCTTCAATGGAAGAGACTTTTCACTGCAGGGGCTAATGGGCAGAGACTGAAGACTGCTGGCAGGACTCGTCTCGGTGCTCTGTAAAACAAGATGAACGGACCGATGTGAACAATTTATACTTGAGTCTTATGTATGTTTTTGGATTGTGGCAGGAAATAGAACTACCTTGAAAAAAAAAAGCCACAAAGAGCACGGTGAGAACATGCAAACCCCACACAGTAAGTTGAGAGCAAAGTTTCGAGGCCCAAGCATCAGGACTGTGAAGCAGAGGTGCTAAACACTGCCCACCAGGCTGCCCGCTTTGAAATACCAAAAGTCCCTTGCCCAACCAAAGAGCCTCTGGAGAAGCAAAAATGTTTCGTAGCTAACATATCTACTCGAATCACTTTCCAACCAGTGACCTTTTTGTTTTAGATAACCAAGGAAAGGTGAAAAGTGTCATATTTAAGGCATATTTTGAACAATTTTCTCAAGCTTTACACTCTCAGGTACCCGTGAGATATGTCAGCTCGAGGAAGAATGTAAACTTGGCAGTTTATTAGATATGCTGACCTTTTAAAAAGCAATAACTCCCAGGAATTATAGGTGCGATGCGGCCCTAAATGTGCCATTGGTGATCAATGTATGACCTCATGGAGGGAGACAGGGGCACACTCCCTCCGTCTTATCTTTTCGGCCTTTCAAAATAAACACATTCTGTTTAAGGTCACTCGAGTCCCATGGGCTAGATAGCGCGACGATGCCGACAATTAGATGCGGTTCAAGTAAAAAGCCTTTCAGATTTAGCAACTGGGGGAGAAGTGGGGAGCGAAGAAGCTAAGGTGGACTGCCTGGGTGCTCAAAATTTAATGACTTGCAGTAGCCTGAGGCAACATGTCAAAAGATGATGAATGGTCATGAAAAGTAAAGCGGGTTTGCTTGTCTGACGCACCCCTTGAATCACATCGGTATGTACAGGTATGCTAATCTAAGGATGAAATGCGCATTTGAATACAAATAATAACACATTAGCCGTATCAAATTATCTTATTATTATATAAAGCCCAATCCCAATGAAGTTGGGACGTTGCCCTTGCTTGTGAACAACCGAGCCTTTGGGGGATGCTTCTTTTATTCCCAAACATGACACTCACCTGTTTCCACTTAACCCTGTCACTCGTGAAACGTTCCGAACAGGTGTTTGTTGAGCGTTGCCCACATCCCAGCTTTTTGGGAATGAGTTTCAGGCATTAAATTGAAAATGACAGGATATTTGCAAAAAAAGAAATCTGTTTCTTGACACTGATTTACTTCCAAGTTGAGCTCATTTCAGAGCAATTTTCCCCCCCATACTTCAGTAATGGCACTATCATAAAACATTTATCAGTAACAGTAACATTTTAACTGTCGCACAAATAAAAAAAAATATGCATAAAACTTAACCACAAAATCAATAAAACATTGCCGAGGCCAGACACGATGCATTGGATAACAATTTGTTGGCAAGCTTCTGTGTCAGACATTATCCAATACGTGTTAAGCAGATGCTAGTAGCATTAGCATCTGCTTGCTAAAATCTAAAAAACTTTCTGCTTCACGTGGAGCAGGAGCCTATCCCAGTTGACTTTGGGCAAAAGGGACTAGTTGGCAGTCAATCACAGGGCACATAGTGGATATAGAGACAGACAATCCTTCACCCTTTCACCGTTGTTGTGTGGGAACAGAACCGACGCTGCCCGCACAGAAATCAAGCAAATGAGCCACTAATTTGTCAGTGACACTTTACCAATGTAATTCATTATTACTTTTATCGCTCTGTGTATACCGAGTGGACATTTCCCTACTCCATGTTTATCGTTACACTTTTCCTCTTTCCCATTACTGGTACCCTAGTTTAGTTTTAAGAGCCCCTGAAATGTGAGAGTGTGCTGGAACAAAACGGGAGTGTGGCTGTTGTGCTGGAATCTGCGACTGACAGTGACAAATGGGGATCCTTTGTATTAGGCACCAATGTAGAACACATGGATGACATTTTCAACGTGTTCTTTTGGCCACCTAACTCAATAAGCCACTGGTAGACAATATATCGAGTTTCTGTAGGTGACTTAAAGTGCATGTTTCGCAAAATATACAGGTCGATCAGATGTATGAGAAAGTTTGAATATTACCTCATATTAAAGTAATGCACTTTAGGAGGCTCCATGACAAGATTTCCCAAACTAGATAAAAGAAACCATCGGGAACCCGCTCTGCCGTGAATAGCTTGAAACCTCAAGTAATTGACATTTGTTTATAATTGCCTAGAAATAGTTTAAACTTGTGATCCCCAAACAATTTCGTACATTTTTAATCGCACTTTACAAAAAGAGCCCGGAAAATAAATGTCTGCCAGACATCTGAAAATATTTGCTTGTGAGAGGCTAAAACTTGGAGCATTTGGACAATTTTAAGTTGAACAAGGTCTCTAACCAATTAATCGCTTGTCAAATACAATTGTGTATCAATTTGATAATTGATAAGTTGTCGATTGCTCGATTAATTGTTGTACTTCGACTCAAAGCTATGGCCAAACATGTATTCCTTCTTTATGATGTGTATCAGTTGAATACAGTCATGCAATTGTGCTGTCACAATCATGAACTCGTGAATTTTCAAAGCAGCGCCCTTGTGAGCATTTCAACTCATGCGGAGGAATTGACCAGGATGCCAGAGTCACAGTTTCACACAACCTAAAGTCAAAGAAAGAAAGAAAGAAAGAAAGACAAATGCAACATAAATCAATTGTAAATGCGACGGTTAAATGCGAGATGCATTCAACAAACTACTGGTAGCACAAACAAGGACAACGACAAGGGCGAATGTCTTCAAACACAAGTTAAGTCAGCCCCAAGTGTACATGTCTTGAAATCCATTTAAAAAAACGCTGCTTTTTTTCCCGACATTTCTTTGAGTAAGATCCTCTAATCTTTTTTAAGATCAGTTTCACTTGAACGGATATAAAGATTCTTTTTATTTCTCTCCTTTGCTTTTAAAGGTCTTGAAACCTTTTGTTTGAAAATGTGTAGAAATGTTGTCAATGCACGCTCTTTCAATACTTTTAAGGAGCGACTTTGAATGTCTGCAGCTGTACGGCGCTCTTTGAATCAAACTAAATCTGAACCACACCGTTTGCAATTATGGCGGAGCAGTTTTTGTAGTATGCTACCTCCCACTGTTTTTGTTTTGTGACGGATGCAACCTGTTTTGTGGTTTCAAAAAAAAAAAAAAAAAACAACAAATGGCACCGCTTAGGCTAAACACAGGAGAAGAACTGCTGGGTGCTCAGTGCGAAAAGGTCAAGCAAACAAAATGGAGTTGACACAGACATGCCGAGTCACATGGAAACGCAATGGAAGCTCAAGTACACGGTAAGCATTTTTTCTTCCCTTTGATCGGTCTGCAAATGCAACACTCAAAAAAAAAAAAAAAAATCAATTTTAAATGTGTTTCCCCTCCTACTCTCAAAACTGCACAGAAAATGGTTGCTTCCAACAATCGTAAAAGTTCAACCTCACATGTGGCGTCACCGCAGGGATTCACGTTGGTGGAAATGCTGGATGTGTGGAATTACGCGTGCGGTGTGCTGGACTGGTCACATTGAGTCCACCACACGCAAAGTGCATTAAGAACACACTGATTTCTTTACCTCTCCAAGTGTGGGGTCTCTCTTGTTTCAAACGTGTTTGTGTCATATAAATTTCCATCCATCAATCTATATATTTTCTATGGCGCTTGTCCTCATTTGGAAGGTGGGTGATCTGAAGCCTATACACGCTGGCCGGGGGTCCAACCTGGTCTGGTAGATGGCCAATCACAGGATAGACAAGTAACCATTTACACTGATATTTAAAACAATGGAATTTGGCCCATGTAAACACAGTTTTGGGAAGAGATTAGTAAATATATACCCTGGCATCAGAAAGCCTCTGTACTTTTGCTCTCCCTTTAGTTCCTCCTCATTATTACTTTTCATACCATGTCTCTTTCACAGAAGTCCTTGGAGTAAACATCGGCCGGACGCAAATTCGCAGATGGGTTCTTTGATCTTACTTTAAAGGTTATCATGGTTGTGATGTGCGGTGAGGCCACTGGTCAGCCTTTCATGCGGATTTTTCTGTGCGTTTGCGAGCGCGTTTATTAATGCTACATTCAGTTAAAGGTCACTCACGCATTCGGATGACACAGAGCTAATGGATGTGCTCAGAGCTCTTGGCGGCAACCTGCACCGTGCCGCAGCACTTTGCGATGTAAATGTCCTTCATGGACAAAATACGCCTCGAAACCATCCTCTTGTGTGACGTGACGTATCTCCGTTAAGGCTCCATGGGATTCTGCTTCGTCTATGGTAGCAAAAGGAACTTGGGAGTTCCAAGTATATGATAGACCTTTCCCAATGAAAGTTTGAGCCTAGAAGAAATGAATTCACTGATTTCCTATGGGGGGGAAAATAATATTCATGGAAAAAAATATCAAATATAACAACACCTACTGTAGGTAACCACGGAGATTTACTGTAAATGGTTTCGGAATGCTTCTCGTGCGAGAGACTCAGAGCCTCAATGGAAAATCTTGTGCGCCTATTGTGGCAAACGCTTTGAAAGAGAAGTGAAACGGGCAGTTTCATGTCAGCGAGTGAGTGTGAGTAAACATCTTGCCCTTATTCGCATTACTGATTAAATTACAAAAGGTGATAAAGAGAGTGGGGTGGTGTATATGTAGGGTCCACTTCGGTGGTGATTTAATGGAGCTGAAATCAAGTTAATTAAAAAAAAAAAAACACAGGGGATGAATGTGTCCAGATGTAATCACTACATATATCCTTAGCCCAAAGCCTTGCTCCTTGAAATAACTTCCTGGGTTTTACAGCCTGGGAAGACCCCTGTCAGTGAAGTGAAAGAAGACTAATCACCCTTTTTAGCTTGTGGTTGTAGGCAATTCATCCAAGAAGCCCTCCCAGTTAAAGCCTGTGTATGCATTTCAATATCAGTGAGTGAGTAAGCGTAGCCCACCTCCTGCAGGGTGCGCCTCAGCCTCAAAAGTAGGGTCTTGACAGCGGTGCAGTCCTGCTGCATCAGCCGCAGGGGGAGGGTCTCCACGCCAGGAGGCAAGGGCTCATCTTCCCTACCCAGAAGCAGAGCCGAGCTGCAGTCGGCAGGCAGGAGGCTCGTCGGACGCCGAGGCTCCCTGGAAGGAACAAAAACGGAAACGTTAATGTAAATGTGTTAGGATTTGTCATATTGCCAGATTATGTCAGATTTGTTTATGTGAGAAAGGAGAGATATTCACTAGCCTCTCTCTCTCTCTCTCTCTCTCTCTCTCTCTCTCTCTCTCTCTCTCTCTCCCTCGCACGCACGCACGCACGCGAGACAGTTTCAACTCCTCAGTAATAGTCATTTTTCACTGAGGATAAAGAATACTTCTATATTATCTGTCTCCATGTGTTGCCCCACCAGGGGTGTTCAAATATATCTTGCTTAAAGGATCATAACACATGACACAGATGCTAGTCATAAGCCTGTCTAAGTCGCTTCCCATTCAACAAAACATGTTAAATTATGTGTGTGTGTGTGGGGGGGGGGGGGGGGCTAAATATACTGCATAATTCACGTTGTTTATTGTTTGTTTTGACAACACACTTTCACATTTTGGGTATGGCTCTAAAACTGCTTGAGGCCTCTTTTTGGAAGAATTGTTTACTATCTGCCAAACTGCTGCTTGTTGTGAAGCGACGATCTTGCATCTCGAGTTTTTGCTCACAAGAGCAAATAAATACATAAACAAATGTTTTTGAATCAGCTGAACGACATCTCCAAATAATAATATGTGGTGTCACTTGTATCTCAAGGGACCACTTGACTTAAAGTATAAGGTACAAAATTGGGTAAAACTAGAACTAAATGGAGAACCATCGGTTCAACATCAGATACGACAGCAAAAGGCAAAAAATTGCAGCATTGACTTTATACAGAAGAGTGACAAAAAGGGCAAGAAAACATGGCTTTTACAAGCTGTGTATAAAAGGCTTCTGACCAGCTATACTGAGAGGTACCAAGCAAGTTCTTGTGCTTCTGCATTTTGGAGTGGAACAATGGTTTAACATGTCTGTAAATATGTCAGGAAAAATGGGCGGGTCTACTCTACGGAGGAAAAGTGAATAGATGTCTGATACTACCTCCAGAGGTGCAAAATATTTACAGGCAGTGGGCTGTTGATATGAGTTTTGCATGTCCTTTGTTGAGGGGGGTGGAAAAAGTGGGTAGGAAGTCTACTGTGATGGAAAATGGGTTAAAAAGGCATCTCCATTCCCACCCAATCCAATGAAACATAAAACTTGGACAATTTCTCACATCCTACTGTCAATTTTTACTGTAGCTAATAGTTCACTTGGATCCCTGAAGCTGCTATCCACCTCACCTTATGTCTATTCACGTTCATTTGCTCTTTATGTACTTGTATGTTACTGTTACGACTTAAATGTCGTTTCGAAAAGCGATGTCAGTAATGTAATACATAGTCATAACCCAGTAAGACAGAGCAAAATGGAAAAAGGCAAAAATGTCAACCAAGTGCAATACCGAGTTCCATAACCGTCATATAGATGAAACTATCCAATCTTGATCCTATCCCAAGGACAAACATGTTGGATATTGGCACAGAGGAAATGTTTCAAATGTCTGGTCGACATAAAAGCTTGATGAGTCCACATGCTCAAGGTCTGTGCGCGTCGATGCCCACAATGACAAGACGCAGTTGCTTTTACAATGGTAGAACATTGTTTTTGCTTTTGACATTGAAACCTTCCCCAGCGTGATCCCCCCCCCTCCACCCCCAGAGCATAGTGGCTTCATATTGGAAACAGGAAAATGTCGATTACTTGCTTCAGTGTAATAAATTCCTGGACATCAGTTAAGACCTACATCAACAGTACATCTGCTATGACCCAACTCCTCCAGGAAGCAACAAACAGCAGGGAAATGGGAGCTCACAACATTCCACGACAAAAATCCTCCACATACTCCAGGTTCAATATTCACAAATTCACCAACTGGTGTTTTGTTTTGTTTTGTTTTCCTTTGGAACCAATCCCCAGCTGTTCACTGAAACCCTTACCCATTTGGATTTTTGGTGCTTTTTTTTGTTTTTTAATGAATATGCCACAAGATGCTGCTAAAGCCATGTTTTGGGAATTAGCGTTAAGGAAGTATGTTGACAAGATACATCTTGACCGAGAGACAGGTGAGTCGTGAGCGAAGTCCCGGTCTGACACCATTTAAAGTTCAACATCATCATCCTTAAAAAAATGGTTGATGTTATTAAACTTCATGTGAAATCAGTGATTTATTTTTCCTACGACATGTCGGGTGCCTTGCATTTTAAAACCGGTTTAAGATGTTGGAAAATATCTTCCTACCCATTTGAGAGGGATATTTGCCTGATTTAGCAATTTTAAGCAGTAAAAAGTGAACATGTTGTCTACTGCTCAGGGCTCAGGTAATGACCAATCACGGCTCAGCCTGCGAACTTCACATGATTGGTTGTTACCTGACCCTGAGCACACGTGATGTCATATCCAGCCGACAACGCGTGGCAAAGTGTGTTTTTAAAGGTGCTATTTGTACACAGAAAAGTGATGAAATCATCAAATTCATTATAGAAAAGATGTGAACATTTTACTGCTGAAAATTTGTAAAGTATCCCTCGAAGGAGCAAGAAGAAAATCCAATTATGACTTAATTTTTCTTCTAGGATTATTCGAGTGCGGCTGTCAGTCTATTCCTGCTGCTTTTTTTGGAGAGCACAAGAGAGCAACAATACCCGTCACCCCTCCAGTCTTCCATTTGGCACCCTCGCTCCCGTGTGCCCTCCCCGACCATCTTTGTCGGTGTCATGTTCTCTTTTGGCCCTTGTGTCTCCTCAGTGGTTCCGTCACGCCACTCTGACAGTCACGACACTCCACGGGCATTATCAGAACTTAATGTGTCCTCCCAGGTGGCGGGGCGAGCACCTGAGGCGCCTTCTGTGTCTCATGATGACAGGTGACACAGCCCCCACCCCCGCACCCGCTTATTTTTTTTCGCTTTTACACCTTGTTGAAACCCACGTAAGTGAACTCCTTCCACCTTTTCTGTCTTTCTGCTTCGCTCTGCTAGGCAGGCAGGAGTAAATGTGTGACATACGATCAATCGGTCGCTGTTCTCATGTCAAGCGGAGCATTTGCGCTCAATAGGATCAGAGGCCGCTGAGAATAGTCCAATGCGTTTTCTTCTGGCCAGTGTTTTAAACAGTGTGTTTTTATCCGGTTGGATAATCCATGATATGTGGCTGAGACCAAGCTTTCTGACACAGGGTCGCACATTTTGCTCCAGAATGCTTTGACGGTCCTGAGATGCCATTGTACAGTAGTCTGCAATGATTCACCCCGGTGGTGGTGTAGCAAAGCAACCCCAGAACTTTTGTTAGATTTATCAGACTACTTTGTGGTTCACTTGAACAGACGAAAGTTAGCATGATTCAGAGGGGACAGTTTAATTCATGGCACAGTTACTCAAACGATGAAAATTAATTACTGTATCGGTCCCTCAACAACTTATCAAATTTCACTTGATTGGTGAGAAAATTATTTATTGATAACAAATAAAGTATCTTTGTCCATCTACCTATGCCAGCAATTTACAGTGACAGAAAGAACAAATAAACGATCTTCTATTAGATGGCAAAAAGCATGATTTATTGACATATGTATCCTCTTTTTGTGAAAATTTGGTTTAGTTGTGCTTTTCGAACTTAAAAAAAAATGTGCCTTGACTCAATAAAGGTTGGGAATCGCTGCTCTAAATGATGATGATGTTCCGGAAACTCTTCACTGTAATTACACATGGAAGAGCCCAAAGAGGGCACATGTGTGTGTGAGATCGATGTTTCTCCCACTTTGCTCGGTCATCCTTTTTTTCTTTTTGTCACCACAATAAATGTCCTCCTTCCGACAGCCTTTACAATTTTCCACACTGCTTTAAAAAGCGGTCGCCTTTTGTCTTTCCTGTGCCTTTGCCTTGTCCCTTGCCCGTACACCCCGCGTGTTGTTTTTTTTGTCCCCTCTTGTTTCAGTTCTCAGAAGTCATCCATTTTCATAGAGGGTGAAAAAAAGCCAATTATCTGCCTTTTATGACTTTTCATTATTTTACCGTCGGCGGTGGTTTATTACCGTGCCGTCAGTGACTCATTCGAAGACGCACCTGCGCAGGCGATAAAAAAACGGTGCAAAAAAAAAAGTAGCCACTGTACACAGAACATGACAAAATTTTGAGTTAGTACGCGACAGCGGGAGCAATAACGACATGCAGCGTCAAATAAAATTAGTGATACTAAGGTAATTTATCAGCAGCCTTAATCAGTTCGCAACAAAAAGACAGTCTTGTTTAAGTCATAACAGTAGAAGACAATTTAATACTGGGACATGGCCAGCAAGGAAATAATGCAGCAACATTCAATTCTCATAGAGAACGAGAGAAAACAATTATCGGACATGTGTACACATATATCATTCGTTTCCTCAAACAATTACGGGGGCTTCTGTCGCGCTCGTTTGTCATCTCTCGCTTGTACCTGTCAAAACGCAGTCTGTTCATCTGCATGCGGCACCTGAGGCGACAGGCATTTTTACGCCGCAGTTAACTCATCAGGAGCATCTGTGACAATGACTAAGCATCAGCCAAAGCTC
Organism: Hippocampus comes; assembly: GCF_001891065.2. Classification (NCBI taxonomy): domain Eukaryota; kingdom Metazoa; phylum Chordata; class Actinopteri; order Syngnathiformes; family Syngnathidae; genus Hippocampus; species Hippocampus comes. Next base: position 221,745 of record NW_017805832.1, read on the forward strand.
CGGGCGGCAAAGTCAATGGCAAATTCCAGACTTCAAGACACAAAAAATGGAGAGGGTATAAAATGAAGGTTATATGGCAGCACTAAATACTTAATTAGCCTTGCCGTCTCTTCTGTTCGCCTCTTACAAAATTTAATTGGGTATTGTAAGTAAATACCAATGTGATGTATTTACTTTTCTGTTTCTGCATTTGTCCCGCCTAAAGGGGACATATTATGGAAAACTTTTTAAGAAAATTAAATGTTTTGGGGTTTTTTGTTGTTTTTTTTTATTTTTTATGTTTGGTACACAAATAGTTGTGTCTCTGGAATTGCTGCACACCAATCAAAAGGTAAAGCAAAATACCAGGTAAATATTTGTTGGCTGTCTTTTTCTGAAAAACTGCATCTGTGGTCAAATTTTTGTCGGACTGCGACATTGCAGTGTGGCTAATTTACATAATATTGCCCACACGCCAAGTTTATCCACCTATGCTGTGGCAGCTCGATCAAGCCAAAATTTGCCATTTTCATACCACTGTCAGACTTGACAAAAAAACTATCATGTCAATTCCTAAAGGTAAGCAAGAGTTTGCATGCAAAGTGGTTAAAATCTGCCTGAATTAACAGAAGTCTCCAATAACGGCTCAATTTGGGAGAAATAAAAATATATAAATCAGCTTGAGGGGTCGGGAAAGTCATTGAATATAGCACCTTAGCGTAGCTGAGCATCTTGTCTGGGTACTTCGAGTTCCTCCCACATTCCAAAACATGCGTCTTAGGTTAGTTGAAGAAAAAAAGACTGACTGGCACCCAGGCCAGGGTCTACCCCTGCTTTCACCGCAAGTCAGCTAGGATAGGCTTCAGCTAACCCACAACCCGAATAAGGGATGGATGGATGATCCGGAATGTTCCGCTCTGATGGATTAATTGCTAAACCGATGCCACTACGTGCAATTCCCACGGGCAATGACGTTCACACAATTTAAAACACACAATATCACACACAATATCAATGCTTATACTGTAAATTAGCCAATTGCCCTTCATGAACAAAGGAAGTTGGAATCAAATACTGAAAATAAGTCCTGACAACACCGATACTTTACGTCCACTCAACTTATTTACGATGAGTTGGTCTGACAAAATCGTATCTGGTGAAATGATGGCATTTTATTTAGGTGAGAATTCTTTCCATAATGTCATTACGTGAACCCAGCATATTATTTTTTTTAAGTCCATCATAGCGTGAGCGAACGACGGGAGCTGCTGCGCGGGGTTGGCTGGGGTGAAGAAGAGAGGCGAGACGGTGAGTGGCGCTCTCAATTTAGCAGTCCATTTATGTCTCAGACTTCACCTGTGGTCATCGGCTTTGAGTAGCGCCCCAACCAATAAGATCACGGATGCAAGAAAGCGGGCTTCACCTCAAAGGGTAACTGAGCTTAGCCTCAGGAGCTCACAATGCACACAGGAGCTCGGAGCAAAAAAAAAAAAAGGAGGAGGAAGCCATAATTCACTCTCTTGAGAGAAAAGACAGTAAAACAAAATCAGACTGAATCGGAAAAGTTTTAAGATGGTTTGCTCCTACGTATGAAATCCTCACTTTATTAGAGCGAGGTCCAAATACAAGCGCAACAATGCAATGACAAGCCTCTGACGTCTTTAAATTCAAACTCATTATAGAGCGACGTGAAAAAAAGCATTTTCCTCCTTCTTATATTCTTATTTTCTTATACAGTTTCGCCCAATAGTTCATGTTTAAGATTATCGGATGGAAATATCAGACAAAGTAAATGCGGTTAAATGATGAATTTCACACTGCGGGCCTTTTCATCTCATCGTCATTTGCACGGTACAGCGACACGGGAAAATAGGAGGCCAAGTCCATCCATCCAATAATTTGCTATCTTGCTTGTCTTCATTAGGGTCGCCAGTTTCAACTGATTCCGGGCAAGTGGCAGTGTACATCCATCCTCGACTGTTTGCCAGTCAATTGGCAGGGGGACGAAGAGACAGGTTGTTTGTCTATATTCAGACTTGCACATTCACAAATTGGGAGTCCTGAATTCACCTAACATGCATATTTTTGTGAGGAGAGAGGAAGATGTGGAGTACTCTGAGGAAAAAAAGTGCAAGCAGGAAGACCATATCTGTGCCGTCGGGCCCGAAACTCCCAATGTTACAGTTTGGTACATATTTCACAAATCTATCAGTACACACGTGGTTGTTTTTTTTTTTTTTTTTTTTTTACAAATAAAGTACCAATTTAAAGTGTTTCAAATGGCTTCTTCACTTTGAAGATGCAATGTAAATGGTTGAACAAACGTGCCGTTTTTTGCCGTCTCCCAAAAATTGCTCATTTTGGACCCATCAGGATTTCCTCTGACGCTAGCGACGTGCAAACTCCACACAGAATAGCAACAACGGAGAAGCAAGCATGCATGTCCTGTGAGGCAGATGTGTTCAACACTACTTTTACTCAAGTTATTGATGTTGTCCCGTTGTCTAATTACACCTCATTGTGGGACTCGGTGTGAAAACACACACAGTCAATAACTTGGTTCTCTATGTAAGGCAAAGATGGACAAATTCTGTACCATAAACCTGAAATTCTGCAAATGTCAACTGAGGTAAATCTGCATTAATATGTAATATTCCGATATGTAAATTTCGCGGGATCTCTGGTTGAATGATATAATCATACAAAGCCAAAGTTCCGAGGGGGGGGGGG
>NW_017805832.1:224493-287953 GCF_001891065.2 Hippocampus comes
GGGGGGGGGGTTCCCTAGACAAATATCAACGTAATTATCTACCCTGCAGCAGAAAAAAAAAAGGACTGACTGCAGGCTTCACTCTGACACTTGGCTCTCGAATTAGAGCCACGTCATTTGAATATTCACACCCTACATTACTCCTGTCAGCTAGTCGAGATAAATAGCCCTCTGATCCTCAAGTTTTCAGTGGTTTTTTTTTTTTTTTTGGAGTGGCCGCATAATTTCCTGTTCTCAAGTGGCAAACATGAGCACCTGTCAGGAATAAAAGGCACGGCATGTAATTTATGCCATAGGGGATTTTTATCCAAACAACATTCAGGAGTGTGATAATGATAGAAAGTGGCACGAAATGATGAAAATTGGCCAAATCGTAAAACAACCACAAGTGATTAATCCTGCATGGCACAAGCTTTAGTTCAATCAATTCATTACCTCTAACAAGGGATTATTTTTATCCGTTGGTGAGGCTTTATCTGTCTGTAATTTCCTGGTTGGAGTTTTTACACGAGGACCACAATGTTGCCATTAAATATTTGTGATAATTCCCTCGCTTGTCAATGTCACATCGCTGCCAAAACAGTCTAAAATCTGAACAAAAAATTGCTCGTATTCACAGTCAATGGACATGATGTCAAACTAAATTTCAGTTGGATTAGCCCCTTAAACTAGGTTACATTAGGCTCTCAATCTGGGCGCAATTTTAGGTGAAATAGTAGATTCTTCCATTTTTGTCCAATCGTATCTGATCGCATATGAATTGTATTGGACCTGAAAAGCAAAGCATCAACAGTTGCAATAATGCAATAATCCGCCCACGCGCAAGATTTTGCAATTCTGTGACAGCTAATAGACCCCCCCCCCCAAAAAAAAACATGATATAATAAATAGTATGTGTTATTGTGCTTTCGAAAAACATACAGTAATGAAATCATATAATTAAAATTAATTCAACAGTTTTGGGCACAATGCATCAATTTGAATGGCCATCGTGGTGCTCTTTCTGGAGTACTTGCCTCACCCACCTGGGGGCAGTATATACATACATTCATTTTCAACAGTGCTTTTCTTTTTCAGAGCTGCGGAGTCTGTGACTGTGTCCAAACTCACAGGCTGGGTACTCCGGAGGCCACATTTTCAACTGCCTGATGTCACTTCCTGGCGCGACTCAACCGCAGTTGGTGTCTAAAGTCACTTTAAGCCTGTTCAAATTCGCCGCAGTTTATGGAGTCCATGGAGGCGACACGAGGAGGAGCCTTTGAAGGGCACAGGCTGCAAATTGTCTTTGTTGAATTTGGAAACCACATGCGATCATGTTGCGCCGGAAGTGACGTGTCCTGCCGAAAAATGCAGCCCAAAATGCGACCTTTCGGAGGACGCGGCCTGTGAATTTGGACAAAGCCTATCCCAGATGACTTAGGGGTGGAATGTAGACTCCACCCTGAACTGGTTACCAGCCAGTCGCAGGACATGTGTAGAGAAACACAACCAGTCACATTGGCACACCGTCACTGAGTGAAAACTGAACCAACGGTGCCAATATTTTGCGGTGTACAAATGGGGAAACTCTCCGAGTGCCATTATCGAACCATTTGGCCAGGTTAAGCGAGTCTCTAAAGGTGTAATTGTTCTTGCACTTATGTTGGTCAGCGGACACCCCCACCCCCCCTGCCCCCGACAGTGGTCAACAATTTCCACCTATTCTGATTGCGTTAAGGAGGCTGTCAACGATCGCATGTCTTCGAGAGACAATGTAGTTAGCTGTTCACCGCGCTCGATTCGAAGGCGGCATCCTACAGGCTGAAGTTAAGTTCACTCCAATTATCGGGAGAATTGATTTTCCCTGTGCCAGTCGGCTGTGCCGAGTGCATCGTCGTTCTCTCCTCCACACACTCCCCCTTTCCCTTTGTCAGAAAAGAAGATTGCAAAAATTACAAACTATTCCCGAAGAAAACATGTCAAAGTGTCTCCTTGGGTGGCAAAATTAACCGTTGTCTGTGCAGACAAGGTTTCCTCTTGTCTTCATAAAGGCAGCGGTTCTGACTAATTCATCGTGACTGAGCACTAAGCTAACAAAGGGAATGTCTTCCTTTGAATATGAATGGATGGAGTTGAAATTAATTCAGCTCAACTAAGAGAAAAGTGGAGGGAACGGTTTTATCACTTCAGTAAAAAGAAAAACAGGGAGAACATCCCTAACAAGAGATATCTTGGGACTTTAAAGTTATGTACCAATCACTTTGAATGCTTTCTACAGTAATCTAAACAAAGGGAATGATACCACGCTTGCAGTCGATGAGCGTTTGAAAGACTTCAGCAAAATTTCCAGCTTCATTGCAATGTTCACTACGTACGTTCATATCGAAGATGTGTGAGGGAGCCCGTCCTTTTTCAAGGTCTGTAAAATGGTTCAACAAAGCCTGACCTCCTGGTTGCTGCCATGTTTAAATATATAGACATGTGTATTGGTGTTAAGGCAATAAATAAATAAATCAAAACTGTGCAGAATTCCACCAAAAGGCAATGACATCTTTTCAAGTGGGAGAAGTAAAATGGAGAAGAAAGCAACTTAGAATCTACTCGGGCATCACTGAGAATGTGACTGTGTGATGCCAATCACATTCAAACTCAGGTAGAATGTGAGCCAGCACACACCTGCCACAATTGGGACGATGATTACTTCCAAAATAAAGTTCACCTGTTTTAGTCAGCTTTTCCTGACGTGGTTTGCTTCCTAGCAGAAGCCAGATAGTTTTGGGCTAACATTGACTGGTATTCCCTCCACATTGACTGAGGGCCCCGGTTCCAGCTGAAGAAAAACAGACCCACAGCATAATGTTGCAACTGTCATGCTTGGCTATAGGCATGGTGTTCAAAATCTTGGTTTCGTCAGACTGTAACACAGTTTCCCCACATGCATTGGGGGATTTTGAGAGCTGATCTGGGTTTCATTGTTTTTTTTTTTTGGTTTTTTTTTGTGTGCGTGTGTGTGTGTGTGTGTGTGTGATATAAAGCTGCTTTCTTACCATCCTACACCAAAGCCCATCCATACATACAGTTATGCAGAGGACTGGAGATTGGTGTCCCATGTATTAAACAGCAAGAACTTGCCAGAAATTCCTGCAAGCTCCTTCAACATTGCTGTTGGTTTCTTAGAAGAGTATTTTCTTCTTATCTTTTTCGTCAGTTTTGGAGGGATGTTTCTTGGCAATGTCAAAATGGTGTCATCTATTCTTTACTCGATCAAGACTGTATTGTCATTCTGAAATTATTTTCTACCCTTCTGCTGACTGATACCTTGGAACAATGAAATGCCTCTGACGCTGCGGGAGCTCTCGGCAGATCTTGTACCGTTAGATGTGACTGCAAAAATGTCAGGAAAAGCCAATTGCAAAAGATGAACTTTATTTGGGGTTCACCAGAGCCACTTTGAATGGTAACATTTGTGTGCAATTGGTGTCCAATTAACATCAGTTGAAATGAGATGTGTTAATTCTGAACACAGCCGCATTAATCGTGGGTGGACACACTTGCGCAACCTCATTATGTCAACCCCTCTCAGATTGTTTTACCATTTTTTTTACAGGTTATAGGTCAAAATCTTTTGAAACAATTAATCTTAGTCCCTCTCTCTTTTTTATATCACAAAAACCTGCCATTTGAACAGGAGTGTGTAAACCTTTAGTTCTATATACTTTGTATATATCCACGGCACTTAGTTGTACAAAATCAGGATCCCAAGTCCCCTCTCAAAAAATGAAGGCTACACTAATTAGTCTCCTTGTACTGAGCATTTATATCAAATCGGCATCGGTAGCAATACACCAAGGATTTACTTAAACACCGTTAGTCTGGCCCTAGAATGTAAAATACACATTCAGATGGAGATTTTCCACCGGGGAGTTTTCTAGCGTTGCTAGCCAGCAAATGAAGCGCAGGCATTGGAAAAAAAGCCCCCTAAAATAGACTTGGAGTCTACCAGAGCAGACTGCTCCATGTGAGCAGATGTCTTTAGACTTGGTGAAGCAGCATGTGGCTCATTATCCATGGGTGTTCATGTACGCTTTCCTCCAAGCAACTGTGAATTATTATTGTAATAAATGTGATCAGGCTCGTGTTGAGTCAGATGACTTTGCATACTGCATTCTAATGATAGCTTGTATACCATATTGCAATAGTACTACAATACCTCGTCTTACGCACCAAACCGTGTTAATTGTCTCGACTGAAATTAGACAGTTTGGCAGCGACATGGAATGAATCATCAAACTGGAATGTACGTCTATTTCTGACTGTGTGGGTTAATGTTATCAGACCAACGTTCTCGGCGGGGGACGACTCAGCCTATCGAGCTTACCAAATGTGGCCTTCTTTCTGTGACGGTCTCAAGTATGATGCATTGTAGATGAATTTGTATCCTTCCATCGATGCCAAAAGATTAACAAATTGTAGAAATACGATTGGGGTGCCCATTATGTCAATCTTGAGCTACCCGTCGATCGCGAAGTGAGTATCTGTAGCGCTCAAGGCATTAAAATACATAAAGAATCTGTCACCTATCCCGCTTTGTGAAATTTGCGACTCGATTGATGCACACCAGCCGCATGGCTCACCACGCATGCGCACACGGGGGGGGTTCTCAATGATTAAAAGCTCCTGTAGCATTCAAAAACTTCACGCACAGTTTGGGAAAATTGTTGCCGGTTGTTCTTAGAACTAGAAGAAGTTGAATTTGCGGACCACAGGAGCAATATTTTGAAAATGCACACCGGACAAGGAGCGAATGTTGTTGTGATAATAGGTACAAGTTTCCAGTGCCTACCCAGGAATGAAGAACACGGAGGAGAATTAGTCTGAAATATTAATTTGAGAAGCTCACCTTAACATGGTACCGGTGGTCCATTCAATTAGTGGACAAATAGCCCACGTAGCAACATGGACATCTAACTTGCGCCACGACAAACCAACAGAGATGATTTGCCGGGTGCCACAAAAATGTGACATGATGACACTTAAGTATGAGTCAACCTTTGAATTTTTTAGGACAGCCTCAAGCGTTTGGATTTTGTGGACATGAAGTGCTTTTTGTCATGAAGCAACATTAAGCTGTCGTGAACGCCTGTCGGAGAGGAAAACGTTAATGCTCCTAAAATCCAAAATATTGGGCCTATCGTTCTTTGCAGCGGCTGAAGTTGGCAGAAGAAGAGATGTCGACATAAATTTTGGTAAAGATCAAGTGACATTTACCGATTTCTATGGAAAGGAAAACACTTAAACGGCAATAAAATCCCAAAGATTGGGGCGGTCATGTCAATATATATATTTTTTTTTGATAGGAGCATACTTCATTTCGATTTTGTAGATCAATTTAATACTTTGAAGCTACATGTATTAGTGAAGCAAAGCAAAACTTTTCAGGGCTAAAGAAAAGGTAAATAAAAACGAATAAAAGTGTTTATTTTACTCATCTTCAACACTGTGCCTTTCCGTAATTTCACTCACTGCTTGCTGATGCCATATGTTGCGATTTACATATGATCCGATGAGTCGACTAATTGCTATCAGTGACTAGTCAACTAGCAATATGGTCGTTTGCAGTAGCCCTAATGTCATTTCGTATTAACTGCGGCCACTGATGTTAGGAAAAGCAGACATTTATGTCCAGGAGAAATATTGTACAGGTAGCTTTTATTTCATGGTACGTTTGCCATAAGAAAGGAATGCAAAACAACCGTCAGTAAGATGCCTTGCAGAGAGGCCTCTGTCTTTCGACAAAGACGCGTCGGGTTGAAAATCTACCCCATAATATTCCATTCGGTTGTAAAAGGTTATTGGAAACTGAAACATCTCAGAGAGTCCGTTATTTGTATAAAATAAAACTTGACCTCCTTCCTTATTTGCATCCTAAATCACTCTCACCCGTGATTTCAAATAGATAAACAGTTAAAGGCTTTGGGAATGCACAGTGAGTGCCCGCATTTATTGTCCTATTCCAAGACAGAGATAAGACGACGGGCTTTTTACAACTGAGCAAAACACTAAAAGGAAGGACACTTAAAGTGCCATTGTCAACGCCGACAATGGCTGACAAGATTCGGTGGGTGCAGTGTGGATCAGCAGAGGGTGGTGGTGCAAATACTTGAGTTTCCATTGCTTTGCAGTCGGCTGTGTGCATGTGTGTAGCAGATGTTCTATACGGCCTATCAGACAGCCGGCAGCATGTTGCGGCTGATACCCTGGTCAGTCAAAGTGACTGGCAGGTGCGTGTGTGGCTGTTTTGAGTGTGTGTTGCGTGTAGTCGAGGCGCTTGCTTTGCCTGCAGCAAATCAATGTCCCCCTCAAGGGAGCATGGAACCGGAGAGATCGCAAAGAAAGACAGTGAGGCAAACTTAACCCCGGGCGAACATTTTTTCTCCGCGCTCTTTCTTCTCTCTGCCTCTCTCCGTCGGCCCCCGCCCCCCACAGTAGGTAATTCTCCCCTGCCGCTGGTTACATGTTGATCGGGGAAATGAACTCTAACCCGCCACCATTATGTGGTCTGTCGCTGTCAAGAGCTTTTACGTCAAAAGGCGGGGGGGGTGGGGGGGGTGAAGTTGAAAAGAGGTTTGACTGTATTATGCTTATTAGAAATCATGCCTCGGTTTTCCTCTTTAGAGGCCATGTTTTTAAAAGACCATTTTAATGTAGACGGTGAGAGCGATTGCAAGGATTTAATAAAGAAAAGAGTGGGAAGCGGGACTTCAGACAAAAAAAAAAAAAAAAAAGGTTGAAATACTTGTCCCTCGCGCAAACTCTTCACTTTTCAAGGGAACATTTAGCAAGAAAAAAAAAAATAGGAAGCAGCCATGGATAAGGGTTACGTCTCAATGGTGTCATATAGATGTGTCGAAGTGCTACTGGCATGAGTGTCGGTAAACACAAAGGGGCTCCGAGGACAATTTTTTTTTTTTTTTTGACGAGAAGACCTTTTAATCATGGCGTGCAACTCAATAAAGGCGCACTTAAAAGTCATTATGGTCTGCTGTCTTGTCAGACACGACTAGTCATAATACAATCGCTGACATAACCCATTTATAGCGACCCAAAACGGCTCATGCATAGGGCAGCGCTGGAGAAGGACCAAGTGGATAAATGTGGATGTGCATGTACAAAAAGTGTGAAGTGAGCATTCCGTTTCAGCCGTCGGCCAATGGAACAGGCGAAGGGTGGAACACAAATATAGCTTGCATATTTTGTCAAAGAGAATGTATTAATGTATTTATTTAACGCCCGACTGAGCTAAAGTCTTGTTTCATCACCACGATGGGTCTGTGGGGGATATAAAGCACGCCAGTCAATTCACAAGGAAGACTCAAGATCAGCAATTTTCTGAGACAGACGGTAGCCCCTCCAGCAGCATGGTTGTGGTCTTGATACTCTATTGGGATCCAATGCAGGAGCTGAATTGACGTTTTACACAGATAATGCTAAACACTGTCAGCAGGGTATTCATTTGAAAGCCTAAGGTAATGATAAATAACATGGGACTAGAAACTTTAGTACCTTGATGTTCACGGTTTATCAATGGAAATGAGATGAATAAAGGAGCGTGACGAACCCTGATCGGACAAGTCGAAGGTCACAACAACAACTAGAAACTTTCGTACAATAATGTCTTTTGAGATATGAACTTAATTCCAACCAAACCACGCTAGTAACTCAAAACACTCTTTTCTCAAATCGTCTTTCACCAGTGAAATTAATGGAAAAGTCATGAATCCGTTCTAGTAATATGAGTCATTTTTCATAGATGATAAAGAATCCTGTGAATATTGTTATATTATCGGTCTGCAGGTGCTGGTCCACCGTTTGTGTTCAAACCGTAACTATAAATGTCAGCATGTCAATGCACAACGTATAATTCTTTTTGTTTGATAGTAAACCTCAACTGGGAATGTTATTAACAGCTCGAGGCCTCATTGTTGAAGAATTGTTCAGTATTTGTCAAAGCACCGCGAGTTGTGAAGTGGGTTGAACTGACTTCACTGCTACCATACAGCGCTGGTATCTCAAGTTTGCGCTCGCAAGTTTAACCAAAATAAATAAATGAACATTTTTTTTTTTAATTAACATCGACCAAATGGTGGCTTTCTATGTATCTCGAAGAATTTGTATGTCGGGTCACTCGTATCTCAAGGCAACATTGTACCTTGTCATAACTGTTTTTTTTGGGAAATTATATTGACAAGGTATTACAACAAGTACTTCAATATTACCTTTGCCAATGGTAAGTATTGAGATGAAAGTTAACCAAATTCACTGTCACTGAACCAAATTAGGTCACCAAATTAAAGGTGGACTATTCAATACGGTCGACTGTAATGCAGTTCTGCTGTAGAACCAAAAAAAACAACAATTTGTCCTAAGAATGCATCTCTGTAGGATATTGTTTGTCGAGTGTTACCTGTGGCAGTTGTCTTTGACTGGGATGCGATCTCCTGATGGATCGATGGGTGAGTGGAGCAGGTTGAGACAAGATGCCAAGGACTGGCTGGAGTCTTGTCTGGAAACTGTGCAAAAGCACAAACACACACACACTTAAAATGTGCTAGTAACTGGCTAAAACATATTCGAGTCCATGAAAAAAAAAACTGGTCACCATGATAAAAACTTTACAGGTAATGTTTTAATTAACATGTTAGCATTACATTTTTAAAAACTAAGGATCTGCAGACATCCAGAAGTCAATATTACCTGTACTGGAAAATAACACTTTTTGATGGGTTTTGAAAAATTCACCACAACTCTACGTCGCCGCTTGGCAGATACGAGATGGGAGAATTTGAAAAAAAGGAAATCGCTGCCTACCTGGAGGAAGACCAGACACGGGAAATAAGGGACTAAGCGTGTAGTGCGTAAAGTGCAGCAACATCCCAGCGAAGCTCGCATGCACCATTTGAAAAATAATGCTGCTCTGCTGCTGTCAATCAGTAGCTAGCTTGCTGTGGGCTAACACGAAAACAGTAGACTGCGCACCGTGACATTAGGCTCTGTGCATTATTAACACCCACGCTACTACTGCTTTGAAGCCTCTTTTGAGGAATGCTACACTACATGCTAATTACGTTAATGTCCGCTTGTTCAAATGAATGTAGCGTGTGTGTATGTGTGTGTGTGTGCATAATTGTTATTTAATTCATTGTACATATTTCTTTTTAGACAGTGAATAGACTAGTTGACGCTTCGACTTTCCCATTTTGCGGTGATGGTTAAATAGCTTAAGCTCGAGAAATCACGAATCACGCATTTTGTAGAAAAAATAAAAATAAAAAGTCTAACATCGTCGCCTCAGATGTCAAAAATTCTTTGTGGCTCCCAGCGTTGTCTTTTCCGTGGAAACTGGGTCGAGATGGCTCTTTGATCGTAATTGGTGGCCGACCCCTATTCTATGGTTATTATTACGCATATCTGAGGCTGCACAGTTGAGGTGGAGGCACACAGAATCCAGCAGTCCAACACGTTTGGTCATAAGTTGAAATGAAATGCCTTGCTCTTTAATAAAAGACTGCAACAACCATCCTGAGAGAGGTTAAAACAAAATTGTGGCAGTGTGGTGACTTGGGATGCAATGTGAGGCCAAATGTGTGTGTATATCTGTAAAAAGTTCCAACTTTGTCGCAATAATTCAAACGCTTAATTTCATACTCGAGTCTGCACACCATTAGGGCCGATGACTAAGCTTGTGCTGCTGTGTGTGTGTGTGTGTGTGTGTGTGTGTGTGTGTGTGTTATGAATGATGGTGGCTTCTTTGGCGATACATCAGCCAGTGTGTCCTCTGAGATCTTGTGTTTGTGTAAGCGACGTTCAAAGAACACACGCTGCCCTCCCTTCATTGCTCTCTACAAAATGGTGTCCACTGTCCAGCCAAGTGAAGGTTACCCCTTCTTACTTTATCTGCCTTCACCAAAGTATCGATGAGCTCCTCTCTTAACGGTCCTGTTAAAGGTCATAAATAAATGACTCCAATTAATTTGCAATTTATTTAGGCTACATGAATCATCTACACTCGACATTACATCTCTGATGTTGTTTCTAACTAGCAATAAAATGATTTTATTCATCTCAAAGATGCCTTTTTATAATCGTAGGTGAGCCATTTCATCACACTGCAGCGTTGTGCACATGAGGCACTTGTGAATTCTCCCTGTGCCAGTGTACTGTGCTGTGCGGCCATATTACGATATGATATATAGGATGACGATATAAAAAGCCGCGGCGTCACCGGCTTGGGACGCCGGCCGCCAAGTCAGCGGCCAGCAGCCTCTGTAACTATTTTGAGGAGTGAGGTTTTACTAGCGTACACTCAATCAGCGCAAGCCTCCATCCTTTACATTGGATAAGCTCTGTTGCTATGCTAACCTAGCATCGGGGCGTTTCACTGTCTAGCCATGACATCCATTTACACTCAATGCCACTGTTATTCTCATGTCAACTTGGAGTTATTCTTGGTTTGACTGGTTATGTCTGGAAAGGGACGGGGAGATTATGTGAGCTTTTCTTTCAAGAGTTGTCAACAGATGCTAGAAATGAGGACCTCACGCACTTATTTAGCACACCACCGCTGACTGAAACGTCGGTGTTCCTAGTGACTGACAGTCATGGCGCAAGATTGAAACGTTCCAAAGTGTGGTTACATTTCTCAAAGGGTAAGAGTGACAATGCACATGTTGCCGTCACAAACGGGATCAGTCTTTAAAATATCAGGGGGAACACAAGCAAGCTTAACCAACAATAGAAAGTGTGCATCTCATCTCACAGAAGTGAAGCTTTTTCAGCCCAATTCCAAGTCTAAGCCTTGTCGTGTGGAATTGTGATTCAATTAAAGCATTTCAAGACAACCAGATTTATAGTTCATCATTTAAAAGTCAATAATGCCTAAAAAGCCAAGTAGAAATTACATTAAAAAAAAAGAAAAAATAGAATGAACCTATAAAACTGTGGTGTTGAATGTAACACAGTTGGAAAATTTGGGTGAATTTTTGTGCTGGTTTACCAAAGGAAAAAAGTTGCACCAGCACAACCAGTGCAAAAAGTTAGCCTCGAGCCCTGACAAATAATAATTTTTAAAAAAGACAACAACAACAAGCAAGGCACCACAGTATTATCATTTTGTTGTGCATGAATGAGGTTAAGCATACATTTGCGAGGTGACAAGACACCGCGTTAACTGATATTCACCATCTGTGCGAGCACGTGTAAATGGAATAAGTAAATCCAGTGTGGCAAATCTGACCAATTAACCCGCTCGACTAGCCAGGACTATTTGCCAAAACGGTGAAACGTACAAAGCAGCACAACATAAGTGCTTCAGACAATTAGCGCCATTTTAAATTGATCGAGCTCCAGTTAACACATTCAGGTGAGGTGCGTTCACAACTCATTTACGATCATATTCACACACATTCCATTAAAAGATAAATAAATAAATGAATAAATCGCTTGGCACGCTTTGTAGCGTTGCGCCAGGCAACACGTGTAGCTTGGTAATCACTTCTCAAGGCTGAGACATGCTGTACATGAGGCAACGATATCAAAGTTGTGTGCCAGATGTTGAAGGATTGGGAGAGACGGTTCAACTGGAGGCAATAAAATGAATGTGAGGAGGATCAAAGAAATCTACCATAAGAGGACTGAGCGATGCATATGATCAAAACATAAGATTCTCCAGGCTCTTCGAAAAATATATCTACATCCAATAAAAAGTACGGTGAACAACCCAAAAGCTTAAAAAAAAAGGGCTCAAAATTTTTGTGCATGTCAGCAAATCATGAAACTTCAGCTCAGTGAGAACGTAAAGCTGTAAAAGAACTTACTTCACGAGTGTTTAATAGCTGTATGAATGATCAAATGAATGAATGAAACGAACAAGCTGTGCTTGTCAGTTAAGGATCATAAAATGTTACTTTGAATCATGGCTTGTACAAGTTGAAGGTTTGATGAGGGTGACATCTTGAGCCTGGAACTGACTTTCCATGATTTTCTACGGCGATATGATCAAAGCAATTACCGTGACGATGGCGCTGATCGTCAGATAGGTCCAGGTCCAACATGAGGTCATCTTCATCCAGCTCAGAGGAGCCCAAATTATTCAGGACATCCTAAAGACACACACACACACACACACACACACACACACACACACACACACACACACACACACACAAAAAGATGACTAATGTTTTTTTTTCAATTCATTTTGCAATTAGGAAAAATATCATCCATACAATGCAAAGCAGACACATTAATCCAATAATTCTGGAACGCCTCGGGACACAAATCACTCAAATTAAAATGTGTGAGACATTGCAATGGACAAAAAAATTTAAAAAAAGTTGAAGTGATTTTAATCATTTGTAGAAAAAGAGCTCATGTTCTCTCCAAAGTGTTGGTACTTTCTTGCCTTGGAGACAGAGAATGAGATTTAGTGGCTCATCATTATGACATAGCAGAGGGGAAAAATGTACTGAAGGAGCTATAAGAGAGAAAGTGATCATCCATCCATCCATTTTCGACAGTGCTTGTCCTCATTTGAGTCGCCTATCCCAGATGACTTTTGGCCGAGAGGCGGGGTATGCAATGGATTGGTTGCCAGGCATACAAACAACCATTCACACTACTCACATTTGTACCGATAGACAATTGAAGAGTCTTCGATGAAGCAAACATGCATCTTCTTGAGATGTGGGAGGAAGCCAGAGTACCACACACACACACACACACACACACACACACAAAAAGATGACTAATGTTTTTTTTTCAATTCATTTTGCAATTAGGAAAAATATCATCCATACAATGCAAAGCAGACACATTAATCCAATAATTCTGGAACGCCTCGGGACACAAATCACTCAAATTAAAATGTGTGAGACATTGCAATGGACAAAAAAATTTAAAAAAAGTTGAAGTGATTTTAATCATTTGTAGAAAAAGAGCTCATGTTCTCTCCAAAGTGTTGGTACTTTCTTGCCTTGGAGACAGAGAATGAGATTTAGTGGCTCATCATTATGACATAGCAGAGGGGAAAAATGTACTGAAGGAGCTATAAGAGAGAAAGTGATCATCCATCCATCCATTTTCGACAGTGCTTGTCCTCATTTGAGTCGCCTATCCCAGATGACTTTTGGCCGAGAGGCGGGGTATGCAATGGATTGGTTGCCAGGCATACAAACAACCATTCACACTACTCACATTTGTACCGATAGACAATTGAAGAGTCTTCGATGAAGCAAACATGCATCTTCTTGAGATGTGGGAGGAAGCCAGAGTACCCGGAGAGCATGCAAACGAGATTCAAAATCCAAACCTTTCTGACTGCGAGCCAGACGTGCAGCAGAAACTGATTAGTTAAATAGAAAAGACAAGCAGTGACTCATCGAACGTGGATTTTTTATTTTTTTTTTGTAGCTTTCTATTCCATCATAATCTACTTCATTGCAATTACTCGCAAAAATGACGGGTAAATCTAACATGTTAAAATATTACTGCATTGCCCTTTCATAAAGCACTCTGGGCTATTATTCTATAAGGACATCCCTCCCATTTTAGAGACAGTGAAGAGCTATGTTAATGTATAAAATGTCCGCATCAGTTGAACGGCTGAAAAGACGCACTGGCGCCTTCATTATCAGAACAAAATCCACTACTGCCATCTAATGGGCAGGAAAGGGATGACTACTGTAGGGAAAAAAAAAAATCACAAAATACTACTCTGAATGATCTCGATCTTTACTGACATGTACATTTATTATACTAAAGCGAAATAATTTTTGTGAGAAATATTTTAATGCAGTCAATGCACTAACAAAACAATGGTATCATTGTTTGAAATCAGTTTAAATGGGCAAACCACAAGCTTTTCAAAACAACTTGAACACTTCACCCTTTCCTGTGGAACATGAAAGATCCTCAAAAGAGGAAACAAAATGTGCCTCAAAAGTCAAACTTGAGTTGAAACTAACATCATACCAGACGTTAGCAAAACTTCTGCTTGATTAGCATCCAAGTTAAGTTCACAAGTGTGTTTTGTTTTTGTTTGCTTTTTCGGAACGCCATCACAGAACGGTGCCAGCGATGACAAAAAGGAAAACTATGACAACCATAGAACCGTAAATGCAGCTTCAAAACTCATGTTTTTCTGCAAACAACAAGAACCAACACAACTACCGGTCATAAGTGATGTGGTTAACCAGAACATAAACACAAAACTATGGGGCGGCAACATGGCAGAGTCTCTTAGTAGTCAATAAGCAAGCGTCAACGCAGTGCGCAAGATGATTTATAATATTGTTAACCTCTTAAAATAATGGCCCAAGTCATATTTAGACAAAAATTATTTTGCTGCCTTAAGCATCACCTCAGGCTTGGCTACCTAAAACTAAAAAAGGCTACATCCTTAGTGGAACACATAATTCAATTCTACCCCAGAAAGGAAATTATTAATCATCAATTTTGGGTTAGTTTTTTTTAGATTTCTTCTGAAAAAAAAACGGAAAAAATGATTAGGCTATTATTTTAGGAAGCTGTCGATATTACAAAGAGACATTTAAAGTCTCCACACTTCAAATAATCAGACAGACTGTTATAAAATGCTGCTGTTTTCGTTAGCGACAGAGTGCAAACCGTCTCAGTCGCTAACTCTTTAGTGTGTTGGCAATCGCATCCGTTAACTGTCTGTTTCTATGCTTTGGTGATTGCTGCTGTTTTGGTGAGCAAAAAAAGTTCAGTGGGTCTCAGGAGTGGACTGATTTGTGTTAAGTAGATGATTAATTGTGGCGCTGTTTAAAAACGAAGTGAAAAATCAGGTGGAGTGAATGTGAGACTGAATGGATGTTTGTATACATCTGTCTCCTGATTGGCTGGCAAACAGTCCATGGTGAACTCAACCTCTTGTTCAAAGTCACCTGGGTTAAATTCCGGTGAGTACAAACGCTAGAGAAAATGGACAGATGTTTGCTCTCCCAATAAATGCTTCACGCATGGTCGAAAGAACTTGGTTCAACTCTTGCTCTGGAGAAAAACTAAATCCATGCAACTCGCGAGGGACTCGGGAAAATCCAATAAGCGACTTTGTTCAGCTCTCATCACCGCTGTTTGGACTAAAAACAATGCAACAGCCTCATTCCATATTGATCCGCTACACCGACACACGAGGGGGGGGGGGGGGACGGCAGATGAAGGAATAACTAAAAAGGTGGTGTGCCTTTCTAGAAGCAGCTGCTGTCCATACATGAGAAACTAAATCAAACAGTTCTTTCTCAGTGAAGCCAGAAAAAAAAATGGCACTGAAGCTAATAGACACACACACACGCACGCACACACACACACACACACACACACACACACACACACACACACACACACACACTGTATTGTAAAAGAAATGTAAATCTTCAGAATGAAAAGCCGCAGCACACAGACTTCATTTGAGGCTAAATGAGCCATTTCGACGAATAAGTATGATTTCTCTGATGCTGAAATGTCGCCTTTTTTACCTCGGTTATGCCATTTGAGCGCCAACAATCGTGCTGCTAATGGACATGTCAGACCGAGGGTCTCATTAGTGGCTGGATCTTCTCCGAAGTACCAAGTGGAATGACATCCACAACAAAGTAATGACAGCCCTGTCCTTCTGAGAAGCCAGACTTGACATTTACAGTAGAGTCAATACTTTGGATAGCCATTGTGTTCGGGTGAAAGAAAGAATATTTGCAGTCATGACAGCCTGGAGCGTGCGGAACAGCAAACTAGCTTCCATCTTTCCACCTGTGTTTGCTGTAATGCACCCAGGGGTGGGGAAAACTGAACGTCGACAAATGTAAAATCCATTTCTTGAACGAGGAGGCATAAAAAGGAACGTTACGCACTCGGTCCAAGGGTCCTTCCTCACTTATTCACTTTTACAGCCTTTTTCCGGTTCTAATCAATTGTTGCATTTATAAACCTTCTCCCTTGTTTAACTGAGGGAGTTTGATATTTTAGCACGCTGCATTCACACTCACAAGTGAAGTGGTGAGAAGTCACGAGTAGTTAATTCAGATGGAACGGGATGAAAATAAAATCATTCTGATTTAAGGTCACGGTACAGCAAGGGAAGAAAATGTGGAACGAAAAAAACTGCTTACTGTGCTATCAGGAGCACATTTAAATCCTCATGTTATGTTGCAGGTGAAATGGACACGTTAAAAAGTTTAAAACTCAGAATGAAAAGTTGAGTTTTAAGATAAAAAAAAAAGAAATGTATTAGAGATATACTGTATAGAAAAACAAACAAGGTTAATGACAAATAAAAATAACCTGATTTTTTTTTCTCCCCCACACCCATCTTAAGATCATGGCTTGGCTGCACTGAGAAATTCCGCCCATAGAGGTTATGAACTGAATCAGTGATAAAGGGCAGCCTTGGCAGAGTCCCGCCCGCACTGGAAACAAAACCAACTGATTGCCAGCAATGTGGACCAAATTCTGACACTGGTCATACAGGGACGGCGACAAGGTCATTCAAAATTGACATATCTGGATTTTGTCCGGTGTTCATGTTCAAACTAAACATTAAATCAAATCAACTGAGAATTCCATAAGACAAATCCTTCCACGGATGTATACTGTTGACGATGTATTTTAGCGTTATCTACAGCTTTGCCGGCATGTGACATGCCTCAATAATTCTCAAGCACTGACAGTCGCACATGAAACAAACACACAGTGATGATTTGCTACTATCTGATACAGACGACTCGCTTCAAACCCGTCTCGCTTAGTCTGCTGTCCCGAAAATCAGCGTGACTTCAGCTCTGATAATTTGACGTTCAGCCACACTACGGCACACCCCCTGGCGTGGAAGCAGAGTTCAGAACATTCAGACAGAAACTTAGTCGAGTCTGTAGCTGCATATCAACTACTCAGATGACAGGCAGATTGAAAGTGACGCCTTAAAGCGCATAATTAGCTTTAATTGAGTTTTAATGATTTTAAAACTTTTAAATGGTGTAGCTAAAATCATAGCTCCTCGACAACTGAGTGATTAAGCGGGGGACACGACAACTGATTGGAGCCAAAAGTTCTGCCCTAACTGTAAATCGATGCAAAAAAATGCACTCAAAGTCGCCGGGGCTCGTAACACAATAAATGCAGACAACCTCTGGAGAAATGTTTTGCGTGGTTATCTTGTCAAGTGCGAGTGGGCGCAATCGCTGTCGGCCCGCTACATTATTATCCGGCTGTCAAAGGTGACGAAAAGGTGGGCGAATCAACAAATGCGATAAGTGCGACAAATATCTTAAAGCGGCGGCCCCCTCCTCCCCACCCCACCGCACAGCACCCAAAAGGAATGTCGAGATAACAACAGGAACCAGCAGAAATACGTCATCAGATACCTTAAAGTTTTATCTCAGTAAGCTTCATAAATATGTCTCATCCATCACTCCAAATCGATATTTTAGGTACGACTACCAGAACGTGGGCAACAATGAAACAACAACACAGCTGTTTCAAGAAAGATGTTGTGTTGACTGAAATGGTGATGCTAATAGTGAATGAAAATTTATCAGTAAAGACTTACCCACGACCCTCCAATGCCTGAAACCATATATCATTTCGAGTTTGGACAAAATTTGGGGAAAAGTACACCTTCAAATGGACATAATATCCAAAATAGACCTTTTGCATTGCTTGTACGTAATATGTAATATTAGAGCCTCTGGAGTATATGTCCAGTCATCAAATGTGACACTGAACACCCACACAAAGTTTCTCCACTCATAACATGATCAACAAGGATGGGTGAAGATCCAGAGTCACATTCAAATGATGGCCAGAGTGAAGCCATTGGACTACACTACAGTGGCTGAAACATGACAATGCATAGGCACTATCACTAATGCGTAGGCCTCCCACAGAATGGCACCGCCAAAACCGACTTGTAATGAACCACCGCAAGAAAATAATCACGCCAATAATTGAGCTATTTATTCCCTGCTTGCGATAAGATGTTAAACCACAAACCTGTATGGACTGTTGAGGCCCTACATGCAGTATATTGAAGTGTATCACTTCTATTAAACAATGTAAGGATAGCATGAGAGTCAAGGAAGAAGTGGATTTCTATAGAGGATGTGGGCGAGAAGGAAAAACAAAACAAAAAAGAGTGTGGATATTTTCAGAGGTAGCCTCGCCCCCGTTGAGTGTACCCAGATGACACAGACTGCAAGCTTTGCTATTTTGTTGTATTTTATTCACATGCCAGGATGAAATTATAAATGTTATGTATTGTTGTAAAATATAAGAAATGTTTATTGCATATACCTTACTTGTACGGCTTGGGGCTTTTTAGCTAAAAACCTGTAAATGTATATCTTGCATGTGTGAAATCTTATGTGCATTTTGACTGGCTGTAATCTATGACGTTGAGATACCGTACAATTGTTATTCAAATTTAAAATCATGGAAAAACTATCCGCCGACCCTTGACTCCTTATGAAAACTGGTTACAGAAGTGTGCACGCTGTGCGGGAGTCCAGTCTGGTTCGGCTGCATTGCTCAGTGTGTGGCAGACTTAAAAAACACCCACATCCACAACGGGTGCGACGCCCATCCTATGGTGTCAAAATTCAAATGGTAAGCAAAGCTGCATCGGGTTCTGTTGGATGCACAGATTAGCGTTAGCTGCTGATTGGATCGCTCAATGAAGCTGTCGACACAATGGTGGTGACGGCGGGTATTTGTTTTCTGTAATGTGGACAGATTGCCACATACACACAGTATAGTTTTAAAATGAAAATGCTACAACAGCCTTCATAGGCTAATTCCCCCCAATACTCGGCTCCAGTAAATAAAACACTTGGTTTCCTGTTCAATCATATAGCTCCGCCTCCTGCTGTCATGGAAACAAACTCTGTACTTGCCTTTGGTCCAGCCGTAGATGATGTTTGTTCCGTTTAGAGCTAGGTTTTATTTTGGTGACGTTTTTACTTCCTGTTTTTATTCCCACTTCCACTTTTTAGGCATATGCAAACCTTTTGTGAATAAAGGATCTTCTGCGATTGGTGCCTCTGAACCTTTTCGCGCTACCCGTCAACTGGTTCGCTGCCATACGCTCGTCAGCGGTAATGGAAAGGTATAGTGCGGTGTTTTGTTTTAAGTGACATTAGAGTCGGTTTCATTCTATACTTGAGACGGTTAATGTTCACGGGGGCCCGCGCCATTTAATCGTTCACTCAATCGTCATTAAATTTAAGAGGATGTTTTAAGAGTGTTTTATTGTTTTGAAACTTCTGCATAAACAAAAGTCTCTAAAACAGTTAATGAAGGTTTTACAACGGCACCAGTTTATCCTCCGGAACAAATGATTCCAAATATAATTGATCACAATGGGAAATTCTCTTCTTATTACCTCCAAGGTACCACTGTGTCTTATAAGCAAACGCACACACACTTACCAAACTTCCCAGTTTGGATGATGACGAGTTGTTCCTGTGTTTCAGCAGGCCGCATCCTTCCACGCTGGGGGTGTCCCGGTGGTTGCCGTGGATACGAGGACCGCCGGCCCCTTCCGAGGAGGAACGCAAGCGCCTCTCCAAGCGCATCACCTCATGGTAGGGGCTGACACTGCTGCACAACGAGGCTGAGTGAAGGGACAGGACAGCATTAAACATTTACTTTAAATGTAGTCTGGGTTTTTTTGTTTTGTTTTTTGTTTTTTTGGGGGTTTTTTTGTTTTGTATTGAAACTAAAAGGAAGAGAGTCCCAGTAATGTGGCAGAGGGTTGTATGGTTATAGTGAACAAAAGACAGCCACAACTAAAACAGGAATGTGAAAAGAAATGCTTTAGAGGGGGTAGACAGAGGCCTCCCTCCGCCAAAATTTGCATAATCAACAGCGTTTACAAAGTGTGTGTGTGTGTGTGTGTGTGTGTGTTGTGTGTGTGTGTGTGTGTGTGTGGGTGTGGGGCATGTGGACTTTTTATTTTCACGAGTTAAAAAGTGAGTGGGCGTAATTGTATGTGTGCCCTCATACTGAAGAAGCCTTTAGAATTTTAAAGGCATTCAGAAAAGGCAAAGAGGCCGAGACTCTGTTTTTACATTACACTAGAGCAGTGGTTCTTAACTTTGTTCCAGGTACCGAACCCAACCAGTTCATATGCACATTCACCGAACACTTCATTCGTGAAAAATAAAAATATGATTTTTTTTTTACCAATTCAAGACATAAAAAAAACACACATTTATTAAAAACAGAAAAAAGTAAACAATTAAGTATAAGTATAAAGTGTACATGTTTTAACTGTGCACAAAATCACCAGTGATGGCCAAGCGTGCGTGTCATAACTAATTGACATGTTGAGTCGGGTGTGTCTTAACCTCCATGGCAGAGGCTCAATCGAACCCCTGAGACCGATTCACCGAACCCAGGTTCAGAACCACTTCACTCGAGCAAGGGAATAAATTCAACAGAATTATTCGGATTACTTTTTGCCGGGTGGATTTCTTTTGGGCACCGCTGTGTTCTTGGGGGTTATCGCATCTACCTCATAGTTTTAAGGTTCTGAGTTTTACAACAGCATAAAAGGGGCTTCTGTTACCCCCTCAGACTGCCGAAACTTACTGCGTCGACTTTGTCCCTCCATTCCATGTCATTGGCTTTTATATGCAACACTTATTTTCTATTAAAAAAGCAAAACAGATGGGAAATGACTGCATTTAATAGAGAGTGTAAGCGGGCTTTTGATGCGACCTTAGAAAGTGTAAAATTGGTCTCTTTTCCAGGCAGTGTAAAAGGGGCTTCCTAATACGACCACAGAAGGCTGAAAATTGCCCTGTCAACCATTGTCCGTTTGAACGTTGCTTCATTTTAAACAAGATGACAAATATTGGCTTTTACAGGCAGCGTAAAAAGGGCTTCTAACGCTACCTTGAAGGCCGGACCTTGCCATATCAATGTTGTTCACCTCCATTCCATTCATACAGAAAAAGAGAAAAATATTTGGGTTTTTTCAGGCAGTGTATAAGAAGCTGAGAAGAAGTGTTTCGTACTGATGCAATTTATGTTTAAGAAAGGTAGGAAAATGTTGGGGCAGTCGCGTTCTGATATTGATATCGTTCTCGGTCCGATATCAGTCAAAAACACAGGATCGGATTACGTCAGTCTGTATCCAGAATCGCCCACATTCGCACTCGTATACAAGCAGCCCATTCCAGACTGTGCTCGTGCTCTTCTATCCAGTAGCGTGAATGTTAAAAAAAAAAAAAAGCTTCTAAAAGTACTGAAGGAAACTTGAATTGTTATTTTGCAATTCAAAGAGCTGAATGTGGTTTTATTGACTTCATTAGGATTATTTTGAATTTATTTTGCATTTATTTTATTCAAGTGCCGTTCATTCTCATGTTTGAGGTTAAATTCATGCAACCCAAATGTTTAATAAAGGGGTCATATTTTCCCATACCTAGTGTTGCTGACTTTCTTTGTTTGAATTGTTTCACTTGATCGAGTACTTCTGACATTTCATACTAAAAAAAATGAAAAAAAAAAAGTATAATTCCTTCTGTTATCGTCTCGGATCGATATCAGTATCGGACAGGATTGTACGTTGCCATATTGGGATGGAAAGTGAAAAATATTGCATCAGGACACACCGCGAGAAAATGTTTGTTATATTCCACAGTTGAAAAGGCTATTTTGCTTCCTACCTGTGTGCGGCTTCCTTAGGTGACAGGACCTGGGGTCACGACAGCCACAAAAGCTTCCTCTTTCGTGAACCGATAGAGTGTGCCTCGCCCTCCTCTCCGTCTGTTCCGGGTACGAGCGGCAGCCATCGCTTCTCGGCGCTCCGGCCTCACTCTCGCTGGTGGTCTCTGCATTCACCGAATCCCGTCCCGGCGTCCCTGTTCCGGCCCCGTCTTGCTCTTTTTCATGCTCTTTCCTCTTATCCGGCGATAGTTGCTGCGGGGACGGGCAGAGTACGGCGGTTTCCGGTTCCGAGAGGGAGACGGCCGTCTCGTAGTCGGTGTTGTTGGTCGTGCTGGAGTCGGGGAGTAATGGTTTCTCAATGCCAGATGGAGCAGGAGAGAAGAAAACCTGAGAAGATGGCATTGAACTTTATCTTGCATGGTCATGTTTAATATTGTCACTTGAGGTGTTTTTCCTTCCTTGTTCTCAGAAGAACATAAAATAAAACTCTTGAATTATGGCACACAGGTGTGAGATGTGAAGGGCAGACTTTTTATGTTCTTTTAATAAAAAAATAAATAAATAAAAAAAAAATATTTCTCATGCCCGGTGCTGGAGGCTTACACCAGATTTCACACATTTCACCGTAAATATTCCTCCTCCTCCTTTTTTTTTGTTCTTCGCATTCCAAGGGCACCTCGGGTCCAAGCTACCCTTTTCAAACATTCCCTTTTGCGTGTTTATAAGCTGAAATTTTTATTGAAAAGTGGAACCTCGAAAGGTAACATAGTGGGAATAGAGGTGAATACGTCTGAGTCACAGTTCAGAAGTTTGGCGTTCAAATCGTGGCTGTGGCCTTCCCATCCGGTGCAACTGCCAGTTCGTTGCTTATCATGAATTGACCCATCGCCGCCCCTAGAACATGCCGTTGGTGAGCCATGTATGGATGCACCACCAAAAAAAAAAAGCATCTTATCAGGATGTCACCGTTTAAAGAACAACGCTGTGTCATGATTTAAATTTCCGAGTTATGTATTTTGTGCTATTTCGGCTAACATAATATGTTGAAAGGTAAATCGTTGTGGGTATATAACAGGCAGGAATCAGGAAATCAAATGTCTGTTACGTGAGCCACAGGCCGAATAACATGTGTCACTGTATTTAATAAAAGGTTAACTTTCTCTGAGGTGTCTGTGGTATGTGGCCTCACACACAGACACACCACCAAGCAAGGCGGTGACGGATTGGGCGAGGGAGCCTGCCCGCCAGAGCTAGCCCCTCTGGTCGCAGGGCTTTGCATCGCCGGTAGGATATCTACAAACCACCAGAGGCTTTAAGCATATATACTTTTGCAGCTCAAACATACAGCATAGGGATATGTAGTCGACATATGCTCGACAAACAAATGCATCTAAGTGACAGTTGAAAGTTGAGCATGTTGAGCGTGTTTTCAATGCATTCAGTGCCCACAACGTCTGAGAGCTGACAAAGTCTCGGTTTGTCATAATTTTGAACCCTCATTTGATACACTTGGCGATTATTACGCTCCTCTGAAGTGTGTCAAATTAATAAGACATTTGAATTTGTACTTTACAGGGACGGGGGGGAAAAAAAAACCCAGCTACAACGCTGCATTTATTTCTCAATCGTAAAATTAAGAGAATTTTTAGTTATAGTTGACGTCATGGAATGGATTGTTGACTTCACGGTCAAAAGAATTGAGCAAAAGTTGCCATACTCATCTCAAAGCAGTACCTGTGAGGACGAGATGGTCCCGCTGAATGTCTCCGGGACCGATGGACCCTCAGCCGAGAACGAGTCGGCGGTCAGTGCAGACGCGAGGGCGGGTCCAGGACTGATAGCTGGCAGAGCTTCGGCCTCAGAGACGGAGTCCTCTGTGATGGGGATGAACTCAGAAGGGGTGATGGCCGTGGTACGGTCCTCTGATACCATGGGAGACTGGAGGGAGCTCTCCAGGCTGCCGTCGCTTGGACAAGACCCCGGGGTGAGCCCTCCGGCGCCCGGGGTGACGGGAGCAGTAACGACACACTTCTGATTGTCCCCTTGGGGTCTTTGGTGAGATAAGTGGTGGTGGGCCGAGAGGGACTTGGGCAGCAGGTGCTTCTTGTGTCGCGACGAGCGCTTGCTGCTGTTGCCGTATTCTTCGATGAAACCCGAGTCATCGCCCTCGTTGACCGCCGAGCCGCTGAGGCAGTTGATGAATACGTTCCGATTCGTCGCGGAAGAGGACGCCGACACCTTGTCGAAATCCTGCGTCTGAGAGCGCGTGATTTTCTTCTGCCGGTGGCTCCCGAAGCCAAAGGAATGTCGCGACTTTGGGTGAGCATCGCTTAAACCCGCCGACTGTGACGTCGTAATCGGCTGCTGGCTGTTCCCGTTGGCGTCAGTGGACTGCGCTGGCGGCGGGGGCGACGCGAGGTTCAAGTTGATGGGCTGGACACGAGGCTGGCTGCTTCGCTTTGCCGAGAAGCTGAGGGAAGGGGCGCGGAAGAGGCTCCGCCTTTTGCCGGTGCTCCCCGAGCTTGAATTTGTGCTGGAGGGAGATGAAGTGTGCACGCAGTTGCCGCCCGATGACGGCGACGACGGCAAGGAATCCTGCCGCTTGCTGTTGCTCCGGCGGAAGATGGGCAGGCGGGAAACCAGCGTGGAGCGACGCGAGCCGGATTCACCCATCGATAGGCTGAGAGGATGGTGGGGTAGTCTGCAGACCACGCAAAAAACATGAAGAGAGAGAAGCTTCACATTTCACATTTGGTTTTGAGTAAAAGGCGTATAATTCAAGAAGGGGTGGGCAACGGGTGATTGACCCCTCGTAAGTCAAGACGGTCTTTCTCTTATTGGTTGTTTTTTTCCTCAGCACAGTAGTTTCTTGTATATAAATTCGAGGCACAATATGGGGTCAGAGATGGCAGATTTTTTTTTTCAGATCACTCCAAATGCACTTCAAATGACAAGAAATGATTTTGTTTTTGGATGAATTTGTTGTGGTCTAACGTATGACTTCAAGACAACTTGGAATAGCAGACATGAAGCTCAGAATGCAGCATTAGATCAGCCTCCGATGCAAATTGCCCGCCACAAACCTTTGGGGTTAAGTCTTCCGCCATCTGTTAAATCCCACAAAAACGGAGGCCGCTGTATATTTCTAATTTGACGTAATCTGATGCAAAAGCCATCCACAAAGCAAACCAAAGCTACAAACATGGAGGTTTAGTCATGAGGACGTTGAAATCTTGATGTACATTGCATGCCTCAAGTGACACAATTCAGATGTTTTGCTCTCAAGCGGCATTTTTCAAATATGAATCTTGGCAGCATAAATGGGGTAGAGGAAATGCCAGGAATGGGAAATGTTAATATCCTTATCGGGCCTCTGCTAAATGTGGATAAAAATCCGGTATTTGACAGAGAGAGGGAGAGAGGAAACGAGAGCAACGGTGTAAATCCAGCCTAACATGTTGCGAATCAATCAGAAAGTTGTATTTTTCCCGCTGAAAAGATCTTGTCCAAAACTTGATTTGGCCCAGATATGCCACACGGTCACCGAGACGAGGCCATGTGGGTATGGCAGCAATCCCATTAACGGACAGACAAACACATTGCAGCAAACATTAACTTGCAGCTTACTTCAATGCCACGTTAACATTGAGCGATCACGGCAGAAGAAGCTTCGTGTAAACAAAAAGGGTCGACGGCGGGTTTAGCAACCTTTTATAATCACACCTTTAAAAGTTCAAATTACTCACATTTTCATTATTTGCTGCACGTCATCAGCCGGAGACACCCAAAGTAGCAAGGGAACAACTCTAAGTGTTTTGGTTTTAGATCTGGCTCTAATAAGCTTACTTTAACTCCCTGCGCTGAGGTGCTGAGGTGAGTGCGTCACCTCCTCCAAAAGCAAATTTGATCAAGCGACAAAGGAGTCATTTCTGACAGTCACAGCAACCCTTTTCAGGGGGCCCACATGCCAAACATTGACGGGGCATTCAAATGTCAAGTGGTATCGATGTCCAAAAGGTTTGGATCGATTTCAGCGGTTGCCATCCATTTATCAATCTATTTTCTGAAGCGCTTTGACTCACTCGCGGGTGAGCTGGTGCCAACCCCAACTGACTCTGGAGGATAAGGCAAGGTTCACCCTGAACTGGTTGCCAGTCAATCACAGAGCGGTTAACATGCTGGTCCCAAAAAAATATGAGGGTATTATTGTGATTGTGCAGTGCCAACACCTGACCTGGACAATGCACTCTGACCGAGCGCCTTGAGACAAGAAACATCCTCGATCTGATTAAACACAGATTACAGACAGATTGAGAGCGCGCAGGTTAGGAGTGGTGAACAACTACTAGTTGAAAGGCGCTCGACGTGAAACATTTAAAACGTGACAGATCGATGGTGTTCGTGATTTTACAGCATCAATGCACTTCTATTCGTTTAGAGGAGGGGTGTCAAACTCATTTTTGTCGGGGGCCACGTTGTAGTTAAGGTTTTCCTTGGAGGGCCGTTATGAATTTTGGGAAACCATATAAATGTTTAATCTGCTCCATATATTACATACACAGCGCACAAAAAAATTGATGAATAACTAGTTTTAAAATCAGAAGTCAAAAATAATAACTGTTATTGTGGATTACATCGGATGATATGAAATTTTGGTTCTGACTTTAGCAAGCATCACGGAACTTGACATGCTTGATTTGCTTTCGCGGGCTACCTAAAATGATGTGGCGGGCCAGATCTGGCCCCCGGGCCTTGACTTTGACACCTGTGGTTTAGAGTTTTGTTCATTTGTGCAAATTTCTGGTCCGGTCTTGAATCGAGCAGGCAGCATATCATGCATGAATAAGACAATTTGTCAGTCATTTAAAACGAGATCGTTATTTGACTCTGCAACATGTGAAAGTCATCGCGTTGTTTTTTTTTGGGGGGGGGGGGTTGGGGGTTTGTTTGTTTTTTTTCCAGATACCACAATGTGCCCTCCCCCCCTCCTCCACAACTGGAGCAAAATTCGGTAATTGTTTTTTACCCCCTTATTCTTACCGCTTGTTTTCCATTTCTGATCTAAGAAATTGTCTTTTCATGTTTCTTAGACGGGGTTGAAAGTGTAAAATGAATTTTGTCGCACTTCAGAGAACTGCAATGACAATAAATTTGATTTCCATTTCAATATTTTTTTGGTTTTGTATTTGTTTGGTGGAGTGACATTCAATTTTTGAATGTGAAATAAGTGCCTCGGTTGTGAAAACTGGTTCGAACCACAATCATAACACCAACGCCCGAGAACAGGGTGTGAAGTTCAACACACCCTGGACTGGCCGCTCGTCAAACACAGGGCACCCATAGGCAACCAATCACACAAACAGTCCCAAATGTGAACCGAACATACATGTTTTAGGAATGTGGGAGGAGTACCTTGTGAATAACTTCCAAAAGAGATTCCAACCCAGATCTCCTGACTGTGAGGCATTTATGCTAAACACAATTTCACCACGCTGCCTAAAGCAATGTTGGCAAAAATATATATCTATATCTTAATAAAAGTCCATTCATATATTTTGTGATTCGTGTGTTTGGTTTACCGTGTTGTTTTGAATCAACAGCTGGAGAACTTATGGGAGCACCCTGCCATGTTCCTAATGACACCATATGCTAACAGATTAGCTTCAAATCTTTTCCCCTCACTTCGGCTCACACACACGCAAACACAAACACACGCGCCGTCAATAAATCACAACCTGCTGCCTATTTAGCATAGATGAATGTCATTTTCAGTGTGTGTGCCTGTGCGTGCGTATGGGGTGTGACTGGAGCTTCCATAACAGGTTTGTGACTGCAACTCTTTGCAGACGGGACGCTTTCCTCGTGCTTAAATCTGACATAACTAACTTCATAAAACTACAGCAGAGTAAAACCCGCTTATCCTTTGAAGTCACTTGGAAGACACCTAACGGAAAGGGAACCACAAGATGTTTGCAGGGAAATACTGTCATCTTGTGGTCTTTAACAGGTTTTACCGGAATTACCGTATTTTCAGCACCTGCAAGCCGCCGCTTTCTTCCCACGCTTTGAACGCAGCGTCTTTTAACGTGACTTGGTTTATTTCGTCATTTCCACTGACGAGCTTCAAGCCGTCGATAGATTTACCCAAAATTTCGTCACACCTGACCGATGAAATGGCCAAACACATCACAGTGGACCCATGAATCAGTCGCAAGTCCGAGTGCCCACGAAGGCAACCTGAGAAACTTGGAAGTCTGTGTACGCTGCGGTGCGCAGCTGTGGCATAGCGAATATAGAGGAGACAGTATTGTACACTGTATAGTTTAGCACAAAGAGCTATTAAACAGTAACCATTCAACAGGATGTCGCGCTACCTTTTCTTCTCCATGCGTGTTCTTCTTCATTTCTTATCAATGTGCGAAACTGTGAGGAGAGATTCATAAACTGTGACAACAGATTAGTCAACTGTGGGAACAGAGGGAAGTCATAAATCAGCTAATTTACATTACAAGTGCCCCAAAGAGGTTTGCTTTGAGCCTTGCAGCATCCAAGGGTAAGTACTCAGGCAGGCCGTGAATCGGTGGTGACTCGAATTGAGTCGTGAATTGGTCATTAAAAACAAAAGCCCACTCGGCATTTTCAGATTCAAGTCGGAATGGGTCATATTTTATTGTCACAGAAAAATGTTTGGATGACACGTCTCAATGTGACGTATGTATGTGTGAAAAGCACGCTATTTTTGAGCACGATGCCCGGAAGAGTTTGTGCATGTATGGGAATATTTGGCTGGCAATTGGGCATAAAATGCAACTGTTAAAGCCATTAAAAAAAAATAAAAAAAATAAAAAAAATAAAAAAATTAAAAAAGGGTCGGTGTGAAAACCATGTGTGTGGCAAAAGCGGGAAAGTTCCAACATTCCTGACAGTTACTCCTATATGAATGAAAGTAATTATAAATACACCTTATATAGAGCTTTTCTGGATATGCAAATACACAAAAAATATATATAATTAACTACAATTGTAACAACATGTCTCTTTAAATGGTCAATAGTGTCGCGATAACTGAGCAGAGACGGTTTGCTCCACTTACTGCGGATTCATGAGTCGCATTAGTAAAGTCCGGCACTGAAACTCTAAACCCTTTTACCATACTGATGGACATATAAGTGGCATCTTTGAAAGCAGTGAGAGGGTTATGAAGAGAGGTCATCACATTTCGCGACAGTTGCATAAATATCTTTCTGTGTCACAATGATGTTCCTGCTGAGTTAGCCATTCCTTAGCCATTAATAGGTTACTTGAGTTAAGGGCGTTCCGTGCTTTGCAATTTTGGTGTGTGTGTGTGTGTGTGTGTGTGTGTGTGTGTGTGTGTGTGTGTGTGTGTTGGGCAAAGTTTCCACGCAAAAACACACACTAAGACAACAAAAGGAGCACTGAGTGTGCTGTGAAAGGGACGAAACAGCTAATACATCATCTGAAGTTGCTTTAAATATCTATACTGTTGATACTTCCCTGATTTGAGGCACTGTATTTGCAGTATCATACCACAAAAGCATCGTATTAATTAGCAGGCTCACATAATGACTACACAAGCAGCAGAGCGGCTTTCCATCCAGCAATAAAATTTAACAGTTACATATTGACAGGTATCGCAAAATCTTTTAGTTGCAGCCAAAATTAATTTGTGGCAGCCCATCGTAGATAAATGTGCAGTTGGGAAACATTGCTGCTGTAATTCTTTGATCAATTATGTCATTGAATGATCAGCAAATTTTAAAATATTACAGAATATAAAACAAAAAAACAATTTATAAATGCAAAAAAAATGTCTGATCTAATCCAGCTAATCAGATCTGTGTAAAGTCTATTGGAAAGTAGAATAGTAGATTAGTAGAGTAAAAGTGAAAGCTGTCAGAAATGTAAATTAAGTACAAATCCCTGAAAATTCTATTTAAGTAGGATAGCTAAGTATTTGTACTCTGTTACATTGCAAGACTGCCGAGGTATATGGAGGAAATTCTCAATATTTTTAAAGGGGGTGTGGGCGTGCACTATTCACGATTTTTTTCCTATTCACAGCACGTTTAGCCCCTCGCTCTATGGAGGAAATTCTCAATATTTTTAAAGGGGGGTGTGGGCATGTGCACTATTAACGATTTTTTTTCCTATTCACAGCACGTTTAGCCCCTCGCTCGCGAATAACGAGGGTTGACTGAACTGAATGTGACACCTATGACGAGGCCCCACGAGCAGACACAAGCGTCACCCTCATCCCGCCTGCCTGCACACCTGTCCGCCTCAACAAGCCCCTGGAGGCTGCCTTTGCACCTTGACACGGGCCGCTACTTCATTAAACCAAGAGCAAATCACAACGCTGAGTGCTTGAATCATGACAGAAGACATGCTCGGAGCGACCTTCCCGAGTGCAGCAACGCGTCGACGAAGACACACGTCACGGACACGGGTGATAACACGTCATGATCGCTGAAATATCATGTCACAGGTGTTCAGGGGAAATAACACAGACCGGTAAGGCTGCCATTCTAGCTAGCCGGCCGCTAGCTGTGGGTACCTTTCAACGGATTCCCAACGCCTCTCCGGCTCGGCTCATAGGGGCTGTGTGGAGCCTCCAAGCGGCGACGTGAACCAGGGGACGTCGGTAGAGTGCTGGTGGTGGTGCGGAGCTATCAGCTCACGATAACGTCGTCGTTCCACTTCACTGACGTGGAGCAGATCATTTCTTTTCCTCCTGCGCCTTAGTCGCCTTCCGCGTTGAAGTGACAGCTACGTGACGTCATATTTAGGCCCCGCCCCTACCCTTGAGCTTCACCATTAGCCTCGTGCAGGTAGAATATGATTGACAGGTGAGGATCCGCACCGAAGGACATCATCATAAAAATTTTATTTTTATCATTATAATGAAATGTAGAGTACACAGAAATAGTAATTATAATTGAAAATAAAATTTTACAATCCTAATTAAAGTTAGACGTATCATACTCTTTCCACTATACAAATAATACTCTAGGGGTCCGCCACATAGCATCAAGTCATTTTTCAATATTTCGATTTAAAAAGAAAATTTTTAGAACACATTTTTTTAATTGATATTGAGACAAAAACATAAACCACATGGGTGAACAAGCTACAGGGAAAAGACCGAATTAAAAAATGCCAATGTGTCTTCTAAAAATATTTTTTCTTGTTTTCCAAATATATTGAAAAATGACTGAAGCAATTATGCTATGTGGCCGAATATATCGTTGAATGAAATCAAAATCTAATAGATATCTAATGTAATTATATTAAAACTAATTAAATGAATTATATTCATGTACAAGATCATTGAATTAATCCATCCATCCATTTTCTGATCCGCTTTATTCTCACAAGGGTCACGGGGTGTGCTGCAGCCGATCCCAGCTGTCTTCGGGCAGTAGGCGGGAGACACCCTGAACCAATTGCAAGTCAATCGCAGGGCACACATAGACGAACACCCATCGGCGCTCACATTCAGACCAAGGGACAATTTTGAGTGATCAATCAGCCTGCTATGCATGTTTTTGGAATGTGGGAGGAAACAGCAGTACCCGGAGAAAACCCACACAGGCATGGGGAGAACATTCAAACTCCACACAGGGAGGCCAGAGCTAGAATCGAACTCAGTACCTCTGCATTGTGAGGTCAACGCGCTAACCACTGGAACACCGCCCTCATTGAATTATATGCAAATGTGATTGTATCATCCTCATATACAATATATTTAATATTTAAATAGAGGTAATGTAAGTGCAGTAACAGTAATAGAATGTAAAAAAGTTAATGCCTATAAAACTCCAGTAACAATGTCACTCTCCAAACAGCTTCCTATTCCTGCTAATTACATAGTGGATAAGTAGTTTTACTTTTGAAACTAACAGTATAGGAGTGTTTTGTTTTTTTTTTTTGTGTGTGTGTTTTTTTATGTTAAGGACAGAGACCATTTTTGTAAAAAAAAACAACAGTTTATTTAATGACGTCCTCACACATACACAAGAGTCCAGCCAAGAATAATTCTACTTACATTTACGTCATGTACCCACCACCTCCAGCAACTTGAGGAAAACGTGTAGAAAAGTAATTGTATTTGACATATTTAGTATTTTAATCGGAACCTTAATTACTAACAGTGCAATTTAGTGTCAGTCTAAGCAAAGCTAGCCATTTCTCGATCTAAATATGATTGCACTAGGTTAGCATACATGTGTAACTGACATGCAATGGTAAATGGGCTGTCACTTATACAGTGTAGCGCTTTTCTACCTCGGGTACACAAAGCGCTTTACACTGTTACCTCATTCACCTACTGATGACGCAGCATCAGGAGCAACTGGGGGTTCAGTATCTTGCTCAAGGACACTTTGACATGGTCGCAATGGCCAGGGATGGAAACACCAACCTCAAGTTTGGGGAAAACGTCCACTCTACCACTGAGCCATGCAGCGTGCTAGCTTTGCTTTGTATTATTAGCTTGCCTGTAATTTTGGTTTCAAATTCTTGACGATTTTATACTCAAAAACAAAATGGGGAAAACAAGGACATTCAGCTGTTGGTTACATTCCACCAGTGAAAGCTGCCCTGTCAGTCTTTAAATGCATAGAAGTCCCCCCCACCCCCAACCCATACCCACCCCCACCCTAGCGGGGATTCAAGGATTCAAGTTTAAACCCTTTGTGGAATAAAAAAAACAAAAAATGTTTGCATCATTTCTACGAGTTCAAATGTAAGAAGCTTAATAACATTTATTTGTAATTAATCAAGAATAGATACTTGTACACGTTGGAGAAAAAAACGGGGCCGCAAGTTGCCAGTATTGTTAAAAAAAGAGGGTGAATTTACAGCAGTCAGAACGTACATTACAACACACTTGCACAGAAAACAACCCTACTCTTGAGTGATATGTAAGTGGACGTTTCCAGTGTACAGTTTATGTATAAACACAGTATATAACCTGATGTCAAAAGAGAAGGCATGTCGAAGGCGAACACTGAAAGTGACTTAAACAAAATGGTGGATCTGCAAATGTTTAAATTAAAAAAAAAAAAAAAAAAAAAATCCAGTCTTGACAGCAAGGAGGTAGGTCATATTTTTAGGCAAAGCACCAGTGGTACCCTAACACCCTCCTGAAATAAAAACTAACCATGAAAGTGTCCGTGCTGCTCCCCAACATTTAATTTCCCCAAGGTGAACTATTGTTTTCATAGTGAGAGTAAACTGTGGTTACGACATTGAAGGAAGTCAACGGTGTGTTTTAAAAGGCTGCTTGGTAGCACCAGATTTTCAGGCTGCTTGTGTGTCGTGTTGACATTCTGATACATAAGTGAGTGATGTCCAGATGCTAAATGACTTAAGTGATGAACAGTGTTGTAAGAAAAAAAGAAAAAAAAGTGTTTTCGGTGGTCAAAACAAATTGACAACCGTTATCAAATGAACTCGAGTGCAATGTGATACAGATAGTGTTCCAAAACAATTGTGCAACTACGTCAAGTGATTGTTGAGCAAACCGAAATGAACCGAAAGGCACCGTGGCGCTAGCGCTAAAAGATTCGCTACGAAGGCTTTCTCCCATCAGGTCCACAAAGAAAAAGATTCAACTGCTACACATCACCACCAATCACGTGATCAACAATTAAACGTCAGGAGCAGGGCTCCCCCCCAAAAAACATACTGTACATAAATTAACCATTATTGGAATTAAGAACACAACAGACAACTGGCGACCCAGATAAAATTCACTCACGGGCCCAAATATGGGAAACCCTGCTCTGGAACAAGACGAGTGAAGCATTTTCATGTTAAACACAAAAGATTTAAAATGGCTGCTGACTAAATTAGCAGCTAAATTCAACATTAATTAAAAACCCAACTTTGGTAGGATATTTCATGTCATTGCCTAATACGCAGACACCGCCAACAACAGTCTTAGTGTTGATCAGAAATTATACCGACCGAGAGCCACGTCAACGAGCATAGGACTCTCGTCAAAATAAACCTGTCGGTCACACACGCCAAACTGTCATATTTGTGTGATCATAACATTCCAGCTCGGGTTTCACAGTTTGATGGTTGATAATTGAACTGAAGAAAACTAAAAACAAACCAAAAATAAACCCTGCTGAGCGAATGGCGTACCAAAGTGTCATATTTGTGCGAGTAAAATAGCAACTCGTTTTTTAGTTTGGACCAAACCCTGTTCAAATCTGCCTCAACTGGCCAGGAGAAAGCTCGAGGTAATAAAGCTCTAGTTAATAAAGCGCACTCAGTGATTCTTAACCGTCACCTTTGTGTTGATCGCAACATAGTAGAGCTCCGGTTTTACAGCTTGGATCAATCCAAGATGCCTCAACACGCCTGAGGGACGGCTGTGTAAGCGTAAGAATTTGTATTGTCCAGAACAGCAGCTCAGCTTTCACAATTCAGATCAAAGACCTTACTGGATCAAATATAACCGAATGGACCTTGTCTTAAGCGTGGTGGGGGACCTGCTCAAAATATATAATGCATGCTAGCAATCATGCTAGCAATCATACTAGCGCAGGTTTCACAATTTATACCAAAGAACCCAGTCAGATCTGCCTCAACGGGTTTGGAGTACCCAGGTAAGTAAGTAATTCATGCTCAAGTCTCATATTTGTGTTGACCATAACCTAGTTGTAAATAGCGTTTCACCGTGCGGACCGAAGACCTGACTGACAGAAGCCAACTCAACAGCCCTGGAGGACTCTAGTTTATGAAGCCTGTTCACCGTAACTCATTTCTAAAGTGTCATCATTACACCATACAAGCACAGGTACTACTCCACCTCAACAGGGCCAGGAGGACTCTTGACGAATCAAACCTGCTCCAAGTATGTCATATTTGTGTTGATCAGTCCAGGTTTCACAATTAGGACCAAAGACCCTGATTGAAGCCAGCTTGCCGTACTTGATTGAAAAAATGTCATATTGATGTTGAGCATAACATCCCAGCTCAAGTTTTACAATTTGGACCAAAGACCTTGATGGAATCCGCCCCAATGAGCTTGAAACCCATCAAAGAAACCCTCTTTCCACATGTCATGCTAAAAGTAAACTCGCTACGCTAAAAAGGTGCAAATAGAGCGCTGAGCGGGGCCAGTCACCCTCAGAAGGTGAGCCTCTTGGCGGTGACAAACTCCTCCAGCTGGACCTTGCCGCCGCCCATGAGGCCGAACGCCGGGTACATGATCCCCGAGCAGTCCACTTGCCTCTCGTAGAGACAGCGCATATTGTCGGCGTCGTAGAAATACACGCGGCCGGCGTCGTGATCGAGGCACACGCCCAGACGCTGCGGCATGGGCAGCGCCCGGTTGGCCGGGTCACCCGAGGCAGTTGCGGCGCTTGAAGACGAGGGCGACGTCTTGGGGATGAAGAGCTTGCCCATGCCCACAGTGAGAAGGGTGAAGGGTTGCGAGAGATCGTAGCACGCATCTTCGCTGCCGCTGTCGTGGCCGCTGTCGTGGTCGAACCTGGGGGAGAAAGTGTGGTTGGACACTTTGGAATGGTGCTGCTGTTTTGGTTAGCAAGGTTCACCATCGTTTTATTTTTTCAATTAACAATAGAGTCAATTATTTGTTGGCAATAGTTACAATTCCAATTCATGGATGACATTCATTCTGTTTTACTTTTAAAAAATTAAGGAAGTAAATCCTGTCAGCTCCAAAAGTATCGGAACAGCAAGGTCACTTCCTTCGTGTTTGCTGTATACTGGAGACATTTGGGTTTCAAATCAAAAGATGAATAAGCTCATCTGCGAAGCATGGTGGATGCAATGTCATGGCCTCTTCTGGAACAGGCTTACTAGTCTTTGATGATGATGTGACTCATTAACATCAGAAAGAATTCTGAATCCACAAAACCTTTTTGTCATGAAATTTACAGAAAAATGCCTCTAAACTAATCAGGAGAAGCTTCATCATAAAACAAGATAATGACAACAAAGGACTTCATCAGGAAGAAAAGGTCTTTGACCGGTCGAGTCAATCACCAGACCGTAACCCAATAGAGCGTGCATTTTTTTTCAAGAACTGAAAGAGGCTGCAGTAAAGGCCTGGAAAAGTATTTCAAATGAAGAATGCAACAGTTTGGTGAGGTCATTGGGGCGCAGGCTTGATGCAGTCACTCCAAGGGTTATGAATGTTGTTCTCTTCAAGTTACTTTAGTAATACAGTATCTGTTCCTTTTGCTCACTTGAAAAGTGGGGGACTTCAAACCTAAGGTCTTCCGTCCTGAGTTGTTTCACACATTTCGATGTAAACCCCATGAAATAAAACCTGCACTTCTGAACTTTTGTCTCGTTTTCATATTTTGATCTGAAACCCAAATATCTTCAGTATTCCACAAAAACAAAGGAATTGACTTTGCCCTGCCAAAACTTGGAGGGGACTCTATATCAATTTCTTCTTTTAATCTTGAAAATATTGTTCTTTGGAAATAGTTTGAAAAGTTGGAGCTAGCTTGTTCCCAGTAAAAAGAAAAAGTTACAGCAGTGGGTTACAATTATTATAGAATCCCCGAGCGATTACACGAGCAGCAAGAAAGGGCGTCTGTCTGAGAATATAAGCTCTTTACAACTTAATACTGCTTCTTACATCACAGGCTTAGCTAGGAGCTTCACTGGTAAAATTGTGTTGCATTGCAAACGTTGTAAGATGCAGCATGGTTGGAACGTACCTCGGGCTGCTTGTGTCTCTCGGGTTGTGAAACCACTCCAGCAGCTTTGTGTCCGAGGCCACGCCCACCTTGACCATATACGAGTGGGGCTCGACCTTGAAGGCCCAGTAGTGTCTGCAAAACATAAAACATTTGGAAGATTAGTAAACGTTTCATGGCTTGCCAAGCCTTTTAGGGTCACACATTTGCATGCATGATATCTCCGGAAACAGTGGACTCTGCGCCCCAACTCATAGCCAGATCTCAAAATGACACCTTTTTCGCAAAATAATACACTTAATTTTCCTGTCCAATCTGTTCATCCGATTAAATAATATATATTTGAGCAACTAGGGCAGATGTCCTCACATCCACCGTATTACCATCTGTGTTGTGGCGTACCTTCCCTGAGAGATGCCCGTGTCGCCGATGATGTAGTCCAGGCTGACGTAACTGCCCGTCTGCACACGATCCGCGGCGAGCAGGAAGGCCATGCCGGCCATGCTTTCCACTGTGTCCCGCCGCTTGTTGAGCACCAGACGCTCCGTGCTGAAGCCGCACTTGTCGTTGAACAAGAAGTCGAATGCTGTGAGCGGAGAGAGCCACAGGACAGAGTTGACAAATATGGATTGAGTCAGGAGGGATTTTATCATCATTCAGGTGTTGGTTGCTCAACAAAATACCCATCCGCACCCCGTTAAAAACCAAATAACAGACTTTTCTAATCATCTCCAATGCAGGACATTCACACTCTGTAAGTGTTAATAGTGGACACATGAGGGTGCTGTAACACAAAAGAATCACTCGGCTGCCTTACTAGCGTATTCAATCAAGAAATGTCATCACTGTGTACCGCTACAGTATACTTACTCCTCATTTGGATGGAATTAATTACATTCTATAAATAGTTAGTAGGCCAACATGATGACATCATAGCATAAATGCACCCTGTTCACTCAACCATTGCGTGGAAGGGCAATGTGTGGCCTACTCCAGGGAGGACACGCTCATTTATGTGGCTGGGAAGTCCTCATCACAAATGGGGCAGAATAATTCAAACGTCTGCCTCCACATAAGAGCGGAGCTAAATTTATAATGACATGATTTCAAGTTGACATCTGCTTGACAACAGTATAAAGGGAGTATGAACTGCATCCCGCCGCAAATATGGGGGGGGGAATTATATAAATGTTTAATTTTACAACGCATCTCCAATAAAATGTTTCGAATTGCCAAAACAATGAAATTTCTTTTAACCTCATTTTACAACATTAAACTTAAATGTAAATAGTTTACAGATGATTTTATTTTTTTAAATGCACCGAAAGTACACGTGGTGAAGACTCTCTATAACTTCCACTCACAACACAGACTAAGCTTAGCTCCTCC
Organism: Hippocampus comes; assembly: GCF_001891065.2. NCBI lineage: Eukaryota > Metazoa > Chordata > Actinopteri > Syngnathiformes > Syngnathidae > Hippocampus > Hippocampus comes. Next base: position 262,317 of record NW_017805832.1, read on the forward strand.
AGACAGACAACAACAAGGCTCAAAGTCAAGATTAATCACTGCGACATATCTCCTTGACGCCATTACTACTTTACTATTCGCCAGGGTTTTGGCTCCATCTTGTGGTAACAGAGCATGACAGAAAAATCTGGCAATTTTCCACCTTCTGAGGTAGTTCCCCCCCACATAGTCTCTAAAAGTCAACATTTGCCAGGCAGCATGGGACACATAACGGGCCGAAGAACTCGTCCAGGAAGTGTGTCCACCTCACAAGTTATTTTTACATTTCCTGAAAAATCCTCGCTGTTCCACATTGTTGAGTGGAATTGGTATGTCAAGTCCATCCAGCAAGTTGTGGCCTTTAAAGGTAACATCAGAAGCCCCACCTTCTTCAGGTTGTATGTAAAAGGCCCAGTTGGATAAATTCTGTCTCACCTTTGTGCGAAAGAGACTAATGATAGCCACATGGGCTTTACGTGTGTTCCCCGAGCTTCACCCTGGCTTGAAATTCCTCCTCATTACTGATGCTCAGTGAATTCTTCCACAATCCACAGCGCTCAGGAATGCAGATGCGCCAATCACAACATGTGTCCAAATCAAAGTCCTAGCAAAGTGACCGAACGTACCAATTGGCGTTGACTCTAAAGGACTATCAGCCAGAGTTGATATTGAACAACTTTTGTGAATCGAGGACTCTAATCAGGATCGTCTGGGACTTGCATTTGAGTTCCTCCGTTTGAAAAGAAGAAGCACCGATTGAAGACGTCGACTGCCACATTAGCATCTCACGCTAGCTGCCGACCGCGTGTTTCTTTAAATGGCCCCTCCTACACAATTCACCCACACACACTCTGGTTTGAGTCATGTGAAAGACAAAAAAAAAAAAAATACATCACCATGGTGATCTGCAAAACATCATTGTGCTTCATTGCCTCTATTGTGTCCTTCAGAATTGAAAACCTAAACAGCAAAGCATCTGTCATCTTTTCATCTGTCTCTGAGCACAAAAAGGGGGATTATCCGTTATTTCAGTCATTGCTTTGGCCATAAGAGGCAGGCAAGTCATAATAGTGATTTTAATCCTGTGCATAATTATATTTTGGGGATATGAATTAATAACAGTCGCCAGAACAACGTCAAAACAACACGGCCAGCATCTGTATTACAGGCCCTGTAATCAGTGGTGAGAAGTAAAAATACTTTGGATCAGTACTTCAAGTATTTTTTCCCCAAGTGTCCATACTTAAGTACAGTGTGTATACTTTTGCCACCACCATAATAATAAGAGCATGAATGCATATGATGTTTCTTACCGGGTGCAGGAGGTGTATGGAATGTGACCTCAGGGCTGTAAGGGCTGAACACGGAGTTCCTGCAGGTGCGCACCCTGAAGGCGTACAAGCTGTCGGCATCCAGGCCGGAAACGGTGGTGCTGGGAGCGTGAATGCACTCCATCGCTTGCCAGACGCCATCCTCTTGGGTCGGGGACCGCCTCGGCCCACCCAATCTGAGCACAGGGAATGTTTAGCTCTACGATGTGCTTTAATGCCGATGACGTCGATGCGTTCAGTAAGCATGCGGGCCCACCTGCGGTACTCCAGCAAGTGCTGGTCTGTGGGTTGGTGGTCGTCGGACAGCCTCCAGAAGATGGTGGCCTCATTATAGACTCTGCTCTTGGACAGGTCAATCATTGGTGCGTCCGGAACTAAATAGGGGGGAGAGACAAATCACTAGATTAGAGGGAGGGGAGCTTTAAATAAAGTCACAGGGGGAGAAATACTGAAGAAATAAATCTTTTTGAGGGTGGATTTACACTACCAGGTGCAAGTGGCCATTTCCCACTTTGTGTCTAATTTTTGGAGTTAGAACTTGTAGACCCAACTCAGCAAACCTTATTTCAACAAGCACCAAAGGATCAACACAGACAGGGACTGTTAAAATAAGAATGTACACCTAGCGGAAGTGTGACCCAATTCCCTCCTCCCGCTTAATGTTGGCAAATGGGACAAATGGTTTCTAGTTTCTCCAAAAGTCTCTGAATATGTCACCTTTGACCCTAGAGCTTGCACTTTACATCTGGCATTTATGGTGTAAGAATACTTGAATGCAAAACTCTCAAAGTGATTGACAAATGTCATGAGTACTGGATCTCATTGATTCACTAATACTGCTCTAGTAAAGCCTTTAATCCTGCTCAGCAGTGTACTTTGCGCTATTGTGTGAAATTAGGTAATTGTAAGTGCAAAAGTGGACCATCTTGTATGACACAGCCCCACAAAAAAAACTACTAGTACTACTACTACTACGACTACTATTTTAATGGCAGATATCCAAGCACAAACAATGCCATCAAATTTTCCCCCATGTTCATCGCCAGTTTGCGAGAAAAAAAAAATGGTGCAGTGGGCCATCAGACATTTAAAGACTGTATTGATGAACAGAGGCTGCGAGCAGACGGAGTGCGGCATGGCCAAGTTTTACTGCAGGGGGTACAGATTTTTCTCTTTTCCATCATCATTTGTTCTTGCTGCACATAGGAAATCAACTTATTTTTCACTATTGAGCCAGGATTTCCGTAAATTAGTGTCCATGTAAGAGACACATTAAACATCTCACTTTATACCTAGTTAACTGGTGTTCTAACTAATATCCAGCAGTTCTCTAGGTAGCTATTAAATCTTCTCCTCGCGAATAATTTACATACTGAGGTGTAAACAAACCAACCCAAAAACTTCCTTGTTAAGAAACTGCAAGAAATGTGAACAAAATCAGTAGTCAAGTAGGTTGAGGTTTGTTCGGGGCCAACCTTAAGCATTATGTTGAAACATTCTGTCCAACGTAATGACATTTCCATACGAATTGCTTAACAGCTCACTGTTTACATTTGGCTGACATGCTAATAAGAGCAAAACTCTTGACAGAGTTGATTACAGTGTGTTTAGTAGCAATACAAAGTGAAACACTCGAGTGTCAGCCATGCTCGCAGATATCGGTGTGGACACTGAAGGAATAATGTAGACTGTTTTGACATTGCTGACATAGCAAACACAGCTGAGGCCTGTTTGGCCCACCCCCAGTCTCCTTTTGAGTGGACACAAGTCAACAGCTGACAATTGCCTCTGACCGCGAGCAGAGTGACAACCAGACTGCAGAATCGTCATTTTTAGTTTGCTTCAAACCCCACTTTCACCAGAGATAAATCATATAAATCGCAAAGGCTTCATGTGTATAGAACACTTTCCACCCTAAAGGAATCGGTGTGTTGGGTTCAAAGCAGGGATGAGGAAAGCTTCTATGCCCAGGGACCACATTTGAGTTAAACTGACAGGAGGTGCCAGGTCACTTTATATAAAGTTAGAAAAAATAATAATATTTAAATGAATATAGAATATATCAAATGTACTTTTTATAAAAAATAAAATCATTTTAATTTTGTTTTACAATTGATTTGAATTGATTAATTCGCCAATTTAATAAAATATAGCAATGTCAATTTTTTTTATGATTCACATTGGAAATGTTTGCATTTAAGAAGTTAATTTTAATACAGTTTGAATTTATATTATAATTGACCAATTATTTTTATAAATGTGTACATAATAGATGTACATATGTTTTTACAAAAAAAAAAACTGAATGAATTATACAACCATTTGCTGAGAAATGATGAGAAATTTACAATAAAACAGCTAGATAAATGCGACAAATATTAAAAAATGCTCAGTGGGACAGATTAAAAGGACGGAGCGGACCAAATGCGGCGTGGCTCCCGGCCATACTTTTTCCATCACTGGTTTGATGTGTCTTTTGTTTGTTTGAGTTTCCTGTGAGGGCTAATGGCGCTCTGAGCAGAGGAAATGGGGCTCCCATGGCATCAATGCCCTGCACTAATTTGATTGAAGTGTTGGCACTTCGTGAGCCATCAAAGTATCTCCTGGCCAAGTTTTGAAACCCTAAAAACAGTGTCTGTGTGCACTCATGTCCCACAAAACGCAAGTGTGTCATTATGTGGTTTTGGAAAAAAAAGAATTGTTCACAAAGGGAAGTTTATTTTTGTAACTTTAAGGGCAGGTCTCATGCCGTAATGGAAGGTAGATCAGTCATCACAATGAGGACGCTTGATGAGTTTAAGCCATCTCTTTGTACTGGAGTACAGTTTGTTTTTCCAGAAGCCATTCATTTTGGTCAGAAGCCTCCCTTTTCACAGAAGGAAACCGATGGTGATTGTAATTATCTCAGTTGGTGAACGCTGTTCAGTGTTAGTGTGCTGAGCCCATTTGAAGTCTGTTGCTAACCAAACGAATAGCACATAAGGCGCATAACAGTTTCTCAGATAAAGTATGGATATTGAATACCCCAGGTGTAGGGACAAAAGAAAAAGGAAAGGGAAAAAAGTTAACCGCCGAATGTTCATTAGTTAGCCAGTCATTTAAATCAAGTGGCTCATGGACAGAAGTTAGCAAGTCACTATCAATTGATTGGATCACTCAAAAATTACTCCACCACTTTCCAAGAACATGTGGTGTGGGGCACAGATCTAGGTAACAATTGTTCCTCTTGTTAACACAAGGGCATTGATTAACATTACATAAACCTGGTAACACCATTTCTAGGGCAACAAATGTATTGACTTTACAGACACCACTCTTGCCACGATTCTTGGACGATGATGTCGGATGGATGAAAGGTATGAAATGAGCTTGGTGAAAATACACCATGTCTTTTCTCCTCCCTTATCAGCTCGTTAACCAGGCCTCAAGATTGATCCAGCATTGATTCTCTGTGTCTCACTTACACTTTTGATATCTGCACTTCCCTCCACAAGCCAGTGTTGTGTGTGTCATGTGATGTTACCTCCGCCGAAGCACAATTCTTTGAGGAGGGTCTCCTCTCTGGACGTGTCCAGCACGAACTCATCAAAACAAGGGTCAGCTGACGGGTGGAAAGTCCTGAGAGACTCAGTGGCCTTCTGTATTCTGAACACACACACAGACACACACACAATCTTGTACTGGTGGATATTTGAGACATTTTCATTTTTCTCTTTCATAAAAGAGGATTAAGAATAACGCTAGAGTGGACAGTATCATGATCCCGCAAGTGCAAAGGTTCCATTCTTATCCAAAGCCGCTAATGGAGATCAATTAGCCAGCTTAAGGTTGCTTTGGTAACTTGCCTGCACATGGTTCGGCATGTTTATGTCCTTCAGCCTATCAAACAATACATATGTAACTTTAAAGTGTTTCATATATATACCTGACATGCAGCTGCTTGGCAGTCTGTACAAAGCACGATTGGTCGGTCTCTTTGAGTACCTCCTGAGCATAGCCCACCAGGCCACTGTTCTCCAGCATACCCTGGTACTCCTCCATCTGGGAATATACCAATAAAAGCACATTAAAACTGGAAACAGATTTTTGGACTGCGAGTATCAATTTGAGGACACAGAAGAGGGATTGAAAAAATAATCATTAAAAAGTCCAAAAATAAAATTCTTTAAATTATAAATAATAATAATTATTAAGACATTAAGAAAAAGTGCTTTAAAGTACCGTAACTTCAATAATACAAAATTTTATGTATATATTTTTTTTAATAACGCAAGAAAAAAGGAGAATACAATACATAAGAACATCACATTCTAAAAATGTAAATTGAAGCACTATCAAAAGAAAATAAATGTCAAAAATAAATAAGTACAAATAAAAAGAAGTACGAAATAATTAGCAAAAGATAAAAATCAAGAACGAGCAAGAATGCCCAAACACCCACCTGTGATTTGAGCTGTCCCATGCGTCGGCTTCGAGATTGCTCAATGGATTTGAGCATCTCCGACTTTCTCTCCTGCAGGGTCTCGAACAGGCGGTCAAAGTGCTCAGTGGCCTGCCTCTCTGCCAGCTGCCCATTTTCCTTTGAGACAAACATGAAATATTACAAACGCTCTCCCGGGATTTGTGATACCGTGTGCCCCTGCTTGCATTTTATTCCAATTCAAGCACATCTCAGGATTCACAAGACAACCCAAAAATGTACCCCATCAGGCATCATCTCAATGTCGACAGTACATGCCATCGTCATTGTTGACCAACAGAACAAATCAAGAATTGGTAAGCGTCTAAATTGGCATTAAATCTGAGGGAAAACTGACATCCACGCAGCGACCATTTAATCTCAATTACAACCAAGATGTGTTTTATGACACTGAGGCTTTGTTTGCGCAGAGGCTGTTGTTGTCTTTGAACAACAGCTGCTACTCAAAAAAAGAACCAAAAAAAACCTTCACCCAGTGTGTCAAGATAAAAAGTACACACTCTGACGTCGGCTCAAACCCTGACGTAGCTTAGAGGAACGGAATCTGCAGTTTCCTCGTTTGTGTGGTTTAGCTAACGAACCTGAATGCCCTTAACACATACAGTAGACAATTACACACTGCTATTCAACTCAACGGACAGGTTTTCAAACAAGCCACAGAGACCGTATACTTTGTTCCCTTTAAAAGATGTTGTGTGCTATAAAACAATTGCGCATTCTGTTCTTTATTCTGTGTCAATGCAATTTAGACATACCACGGACAGAAAAAGAAATGTGGGGAAAATGGCATATTTCAAGGCAGTGTAAGATGGGCTTCTGATACTACCTGCCAAAGTATAAAATTGCCAAGTTGACTTTTCCCCCCTCGCGCCAATTACATGTCAGAGCAATTTACTGTACATATAACAGCAACTAACTAAACAACTTAACTAGAAAGCTTTGTAAGTAGAGACGCGTTTCCCATGTAAATGTCCTAATCTGTTCCAAGCCCCCCCAAAATTCAGACATGTTTTGTAAAGCATAAAAATGCATCAAAATATGTAACAAATACATGTTACAATTAGATTAGTGCACAATAAATCAGAGTTGTGCATAATGTAAAAATCAGAATCGAGGAAAGAATAAAAATGGTCATTTCATTTTTAACTGCGTCATCGTTTTTTTGCCCTCTTTATTTCATGTTCTCTCTCAGAAGTGGTTTTTGCCTGGCGTTTTGTAAAGAACTGATCCAAGGACGTTTGCTTTTGTCGGCTTTTAACAATCCTTCGAAAATGTCCAAGGCAAACATCAGCATAGTGAGCGGCCGCCAGACTGGTGAACACTTGTTCTGGATGATTCACATTTATGTAGAACTATTGGAACGCCTCATGGCCCGAGGGGTGAATGACGAGGATGCTGCATAGACATATATCTACCTATCAACATGCATCGAGAGCTTCGGGAGAGGTCCCTCTTAGCCAATGGGATGCCAGGAAGATGCTAAGTAATAGCCAATGGCAGAGCAGCTGTGAGTATGTTGCGTTCAGGAAAAACGGAGCTGCGAGTAGCACCCCATCCTGTATTTTTACCTTTCATATCTTGAAATTTCTTTCGTAACAAGAGGCAATATTTTCCTGTTGAGGCGTTTCGTAACTTGAAATTTTTGTATGAAGAGACGTTCGTAAGTAGAGGTACCACTGTAATGGCAGCATTTTTTATTGTTGCCTTTTACATGCAGTGTAAAAAGACTAATTCCAACTCAGTTGACCCAAAAAAAATGGAAATAAAAATTCCAATCGTGATCATCAGTGAGCCATCTTCCCAGGCCTTCGCTAGGGATTTGAAGTTGTGTACCTCTGTCTGACTAATGAGCTGCTCCAGTCCAGTAATTTGAGTCTTGACTTGGTCCTCTTTGCTGATGAGGTAATGGATACTCTTGGCCAGCTTCTCCTGTGAGAGGACAGATGAAGGTACAGCAGATTTTTAGGTGGGCTCCATTCACACACACAAAAAAACCACACTCACCAGACACTTGAATAGGTACAATACACTCGCCCACTATGACGGCGACCATTATCTGCATAGAGAATGTCTAACTCGTATGGAACACAATGACATGATGCTGCATTTATGCTCCCAGCGACCGAAACCTGAAACGGGGCCAACTGATACACCTCAACCACAGTTTGACAACACAATGAACACACACAGTCATGGGGGGGGGGGAAACAAATGCTTGCATCCAATATTGACAACACGCCTGCACTCAGCCGATTGAATTTCACACAGATTGTGCCCGGATGACAAGTCTCAACTCATCTCGTGTTCAGAGCGCTCTGCAGCTCAGTCTTCTCCAGCTACAAATATCATTCTGTTTTTTTCCACACCCCCATTATATCGCAAATGTTTTAAGAGTCATCATTTTTCGTGGATTTTACAGCATATTTACTGCAATGCCCTCACATGTGGGAAAGGAGAGCCTTTTATTAAATGGACACTAAAACAAACACAATGAACACAGCTCATGCCAAGACACTCAAATAAAGATTTGCCAACATCACATGCCGCCACACAAGGCGTCACAATCTAACAAAGACACTGCAACAGCTGCAGTATTTTCCATTCATTTCATACAGGCATTTTTTTTGTGTGTGTGTTCAATTACATTTAATAAGTTCGAATACGTTCATGTGTTTCAATCATCTGGGATGGGTAATGCCATTCATTGCCGCAAGAATGGGACGCATTTTCCCTTCCCCTGGTGTTAAACCATTAACCGGTTCTTCGGGTTCTTTTTAATTGTTAAATTCTTTGAAGTGATGCTAACGGTTAGCATCACTTCAAAGAATTTAATGAATGGTTAGCAGCTAACCACTCATTAAAAGGAAAACATTCACGTGACACAAAGCCTCGTGCGTGTTCCGTACCTTGAGAATTTTGTAGGCGTTGCTCATGGACGTGACCTTGTGGTTGGCGTGGGTGCCTCCAAGCTTGCACAGGTGGCAGACTGGCCGCCGGCACACCTCGCAGTACATGTTCACCTTCTCCATTTCGTGCTCAGGACACATTAGAACCTATGACATTAGCCAGAACAGGACTATGTAAAAAAGGAATAAAAGTGTTTTTTAGAGCACAACAAAACTATTAAAAAGAAGTTGAAGTGAAACAGGAAGAAGCCCGAGACTTCCAGAAAGCATCGAGACAAGTTTCCTGATTCTTATCTTCAAATAGAAACTGAATTCAGAATTCAACAAACACCAAAAAAGAGAAGTGATTTGTTGCATCTACGTTGCCTTTAGGAGAAACAAAAAGGAGAAACAAGCCTCTGAACTCCATTCAAAGGATGAAATACAGCCATCCATCTACCAATTTTCTGTACCGCTTATGAGCAATTTCTCTCAAAATAACAGGAAGAAGCACGTGTTGTGTGTAGTCTCAAAATTCCCGTCATCTCGCCTCCATTGTGGCATTAAAGGTGATTGAACTGCTACGACATACCACACATTCCAAAAAGAAAATAACATGCACAAACAGTTTTGTCATAAATATCCTTGATATACACTTTACATAAGTCTTGCTGTGAGTAGTTAATAAAATTAAATAAAAATCCTAAATCCTGTATTCCACAAAACTATTTAAAAATCATCTTTCAAACAATATCCTGAAAAATAAATGGCTGACAGATCATTTTATTTTCTGTGGACACTACAGAAATGGTACAAAAGCATGAATAGTTTTTTTTTTCAAGTGAGTGTAGGCTCAACATCAATCCATCCATTAAAAAGCAAATGTATGTCGGTGTGAAGGTTCAGCGTAATGCGCCAACGCGAACAACAGTCAAGTAAGAGTGTTAAAGTAATCAATCAGTGGTACTTGCCTTGGGCCTAAAGTTGGTGGTGGGTCCCACATACTCGTGCTGGGCCTTGGGCGTGCCCCATGGGTGGTGCATCTTGAAGCACTCATTGCAGTAGCTGGCTTTGCAGTCCATGCAGCTCTTGGTGGCCTCCTGCTGCTGCGGCGGCTTGCAGATGTTGCACATGATGGCGACGGCGGCGCGGGCCGCCTGGCGGTAGCGCTCCACGATGCTCTCCAGAGTGAAGTTGCGAAAGAGCATGCTGATGCCGCGCTCGCCCAGGTCGATGTCGTGCTGGCAGCCCGGGCACGCGATGGTGGTGACCCGAGGGGTCACGGATCCTCTGCGCCAGCCCGGGGATGAGATGGAGCCTGGGGAGGGAGAACGCGGGGTGAGCAATGCATGTAGAATTTGGCATTCGCAGCCTTTGGATTCTATTTGGGATTTTGTCTGAGGCCCTACTTGTGAATACCGTATTTCCTTAAGCATTTGCCATTCCACTCAAGAAGTCATCTGCTTCAAAAAGATACCGTCCCTTTTGCACTCAGGAAAAAAGGGATTGTAACCAATTCTCAATTGATAGATGTTATTTTGTCACACGTGTTAACATTAAAAAAGGTCACTTCCAAGCCTATTTAGTTGCCTCAGTTGCTAACCAAAACCACAGCACCTACTCAGGCATTTAATCCATCTCAAATTATGTTGGAAAGGCCTTCCATACATCTAACTTGCCTAACTGTCGTTGAGTAAATGAACAGACCGTTAATTGGAGAAATACAGCAATTAGGCTGCGGAAATGCCTCTAGTGGCCACCTGCAAAAATCAAATACCAGCTACAATCTATAACAAAAAGTGTTAAGACTTTATGATTGTCATTTGTATTGCAAACGACAACCATAATAATACATGTTAAATCAACATCATTATTGAAATTGTATCGCAAAAAGTTTTGAAACATTTCTACATTCAATCTGATTAAATTGCACCTAATGTGGCGTCAATGTCATTCTCAGTAGCGGCAGGTAAAAAAAAAAAAAAAAGACTCAAAATAGTAGCACGCTCACAAATAGGGCCTCAGCATAGTCTCCTCACTTTGTGCTAAACATATCAACAATGACTATTGAACTACTGCTCCTTACATACGTGGATGCATGTAACGGAAAGCACAACACAATGCATCATATCAAGCAGCTGTCACTCATGGGTCCGGGAGGCGGCTCTATCCTAGGACCACTGTGGCTCATTGAGAAAGACGACAAGCAGTCATGTGTGGAGGGAGAAAAAGGGATTTTGCCATCTTTTTTTTTTTTTTTTCATGTTGCAAGTCATTCAACATTCACAACAGTGGCAGACAATAAGTGTTGATAGTGAGCTGGACCAGGCAGGAGACAATCAGGTGCTTGAATGACATTAAAGACAGCGGAAATGCCACAAGTGGTAAACTTCACCAAAACCTTGTGAGACTTCGGCTCAGTTAGGATCTCCAAGACTCGACCATCGGCGTGTTTTACTTTGTTTTGTGTGATGCCACCAAAGATTGATAAACCTCGGTACAATATAAAATTTCATGTCTATTTCTTGGGTTTTTTTTCCTTTGGTGAAACTTGATACAAGAACAACTTGGAAGTCAACCACTGTAACGAAAGGACTCTTCCACTCTATTAGATCATTTATCCATTTGTCCAGTTGGCACATAAACACTTAGTGTATTTCCACGTATGCAACACAAAGTCCTCCTAAAGCAACAGTGCTTTCAAGAGTTAGTGTTATTTTTTTTTCTCCACAATACTGTGCTTGTTACTGATGCAGCAGCATCCTAACAAGTGAGGCGCACACACATCACGGGCACAAAAGCAGTGAGGACGAACGCAAAAAAACAAAACAAAAAAACACTCAGCACGCTCAAAGCCACCAAACTCAATTGACGACTCGTCAAACATACAAAAAATAAAAACACATTGACAAGAATATTGCTTCACGTTTTTGGGGAGAAGTGAGGAGTGCTGGATTTATCTCAGTGTTTCCGCTTCGTTTCCGTGGACCTGAAAATTCAATCAAACACTCCTCAGGTGAGGAAAAAACACTGTGGAAAGCCCAAAGGGGAAGTGGGGGGAGTGGGGGTGAAGCAGGGGCAAGAGCGACAAATGGGTGAACTACATTGAGTCCGCATATATGCCGCGCTGTGGTGAGCAAGGTGATGAAGCGTGACAAGTTGAGACCTCGGGGCTAACGCGGCTGCCAGAGTGCAACCGCTGATCATGACAAACTCAATATGATGATGAGCATGATGTGGCTCCCGTACGACAAGTGACCCAGGCCCTGCAGCGACAGTGCTTCTGCTTGTACCATCCGAGGGATGATTCTCAGATTTTTTTTTTTTTTTTTTTTTTTTTTTTTAAACGTGTCAGCCAGAAGAAACCAGGACACAAATAATCTTGTCAGTGTCAAAAGGATGGGAGAATCTTGGAATGTTCTGAACTCCTGCTTCCATACCAACTGAGCAAGGATTTCTGCATGGGTTGAACTCAGTTTCTCATAGCTGGCGTCATGTTGATCTTCAGACTGTAAACTTTACTCACAAAAAGTTGGGAACAATGGCATTTTTTTAATGCAGTTGGATTTTTTTTATGGAGGACTATAAATGTATTTATTTAATCAAAGTAACAGAAAATAAAAACTATGCCACGAAGAATGCTCACAAGCATCCAAAGCGCTATTAAATATTGGCAGCTCCTTCTCGCAAACAAAGCCTCACTTGTCTTCTGTTTTGTTGTGCTTGGCTTGCAGTGGCGATTCCTCCTCAGCAAGTGCTAAACAATTAGCGGCCGATTTTGTGTATTTAATGCCACGAGGTGCCGATAAGGCGAGCGAGTAGAAGGCCCTGAAGGCAATGCTGTCAAGAACAGCAAGAAGAGGGGCGAGCCCAAACGGCGTCGGTGTGTTAGTTCAGGCTTCTCTGTTTCAACACAAACCCGCTGTTGTTATTCGAGTCAGACTTTTCCTGTCATTCATTTTGACAAGAGTAAAGAGGATGGATGTAGTCGTTGGCATTGAAACCATTAACAGATTTTTTACTTAAGCTTGAACCTGATCTCCAACTGTTCAATTCGATCATCCTAGCTACAGAGAAGAAAGAAATTGCTTCTTCTCCTTCACTTGTTTGGCAGTTGTCAACCACTCTGTAATGCAATACTGCCACCTACATAACTGGAGTGAAATATTAGCAACCGTGACTAATGACTACGTTTAGAAGCTCGGCATCCCCCCCTCCCAAACGTCATTTAACAGCTGTATTTCTTGTGCTCTAGTCCTGATATTCTTTCTTCTGCTATGCAATGAAAAAACATGGAAATGGAGTTTTTATGGGTGATTCACATTTATGTAAAACTATCGGAACACCTCCTTGGCAAATGACGAGGATGCTGCATCGACACCTATCTACACACATACGGTAGAATTCCCTCTTAGCCAATGGGATGCCAGGATGATGCTCGGCAATAACAAATGACAGAGCAGCTATAATTTGTTGCGTTCAGGATATTCGGAGCTGCGAGGAGCAGGCCATCCTGTATTTTTACCTTTCGTATCTTGAAATTTCTTTCATAACAAGAGGCAATATTTTCCTGTTGAGACATTTTGTAGCTTGAAAATTTCGTATGAAGAGACGTTCGTAAGTAGAGGTACCACTGTACTCCATTACTGCCGTACTTAGTGTTTTGCATTGGATTCATATCTTTTGGCCTATAAGTGTTTTTGATACAAATATTGACTATAATTATGACATTTCACGAAATTAGCTCTACTTGCGTATTCACCACAGAAACGGGACCTCACAAGCAGGGGACCTCGTGTATCTTATATTTCTGTTGGGCCTTGGCGGATATCTATGCTATACAAATATCTGGCATCATTTTAAGGTTAATTTAACTTTCTCTTTTAATGCAACAGCTACAAACTGAGTACCCAAAAATAAATAAATAAATAAATAAACAAATAAAATCAGTTTATCTAGTGTGAGTTTGCAGTTGTGTTTGGTAGTGACAAGGCTTAAAAAAAAAAGGGAGGAGGTGAGGACTAGCGGAGAAGTAGCACTCAAGCTGGGGTTTCACAAAGAAGGTCCACTGGCGACACTGTACTCACTACTACAGTTACTCAACAGCCGGAGGCCGCGTCTACCTCGACTTCCGAGCGACCTTCGCACTGTGGCTGCAAGCAATCAACAAAAAGAGGTGACAATAAAATATGAAACAAACGCATGAACGTGTGTGTGTGATCATGTCATCATGAAAACAAGTCAGCGATAAGAAAGTGGTTCAGAAATAAACATCAAAGTGTAACAGCTTGGAGCGGAACACAAGAACAGATGATTGAACATAGTGAGTAAGCAGAGAGCAGAACGGTGCATCCAGGAAGTATTCACAGTGGCATTTCGCTCGCACTTTTTTGTTAACGTTAGACCTGAAAAAGGAATCAACTGATTTGGAAAACGGTAGTGCACCAAAGGTCACAATCCAACCTGATTGAGCACGAGTGATATTGCCCAGCGAAATAGGGGAAAGCAGCCCAAAAATAGGTGGTCCAAGCTTGTGGCATCATATTTAAAAAAATAAAATAAAAAAAAAGACTTGAGCCTGTAATTCAGAAACACAGTGAATACCTGTAAAATGTATGTGATCTTATTTTTTTTGGGGGGGGGGTGTAATTTTTCTTCATGTGGTCATTATGGAGGTTGAGGAATTTTGAAGAAATAAATGAACTGATTCCATTTTGGAAGGCACTTGTAAGATAAAATGTAGGAAAAGTGAAACCCTGAGAATACTTTCCGGATGCAACAGTAAATACTCAGAGGACATTTCACTGGGTACACCTGAAGACTTAAAAGGTACAAGTATACCCAATGAGGTGTCCGCGCAAAGTCCATGCAAAAACAAGGATCACTTAGGTACAAAAGAAATGCATTACTTCCTTGCTGTTAATATTGTGATTTAAGTGATTGTGAGACACACACCTGTGGCACTGGACCCCCAACTGAAGCACTTATTTATAGAATCTTTTTCATGAAAAATACTTATTGGCCTTACCGGTATATCCCTGCGTATTCAAGAATGTTTTTGTTTTGTTTTGGTTTGGTTTGTTTTGTTTTTTTTTCCTCCCAATGCAGCTGAATGGGCTCATTTATTCACGGTTTTAGCTGTTCATGGGCCAGCCTGGCCTCAATCCACCCCAAATAGCGGCAGTCCGCTGTACTGGCAAGCAGGCCAAATTTGAGCATTTTCCCTTCCATGGTGATCAAAATCAGCAAAGGCCCAATTATCGGATACCCCAAAGGTTACCCTGAATGATCGTCCTGCGGAGTGAATTGTGTTCGAGGGATTTTTATTTTCCCTTTCCAAGCTTTCTGGGAAAAACAACAAATCGAACATTTTAAACTTGTCGAGTATTTACAATGGTGAATCTTTCAAGGTGGTGTATGTGAAACTGAATTTTTTTTCCCAGTACTACTACTTTGGATTTCCCGACTGTATGGAACACTTCGCTTCGATAGAGGTCAGTCTTGGTCATTTAACGAAGGAAGACGCATCAATCAATCAATCAATTTTAAAATTCTTTCACCGAAATTAAACAATAAAGTCAAGCCCTAGTGTATGGTCTGCCTTGTTGGTCATCTTTAGACATAAAATTTGGGTGGAACCCAAAGGACAAGCAGCATTCTTCTATCCACTCACAGCACACCAAGGCCTGTCCCAGTTGCAACCTGACAATAAATAAACAGCCAGCAGGTCCCATTCCATTCTTCGCCTTCCACTAATCCCTCATTCATTCCTTACAGGGGCAGCCCGGCGTCGCCATGGCAACCGACCATCCGAGCGGTGGTGGCCGTCTTGTTCTTTCGGCGAGGTAACGAGCTCCTAAATTTGAGGCCCTTAAACAAAAAGATGCACTGTGTGGTTTTTGTAATCATCTTATTAAAACAGAACTCGGACATTTATAATCCTCGGTAGAATGTTTACAGCTTTCTAATGCGGGAGCTGGCCGCGCTTGTTCATAGTTTACATACAGGGGCGTCGCCCTAGCGGGCTAGCACATTGAGGGGCTTTCAGCTTGTCGAGCGATTTGCTTATTCAAAAGTGGAGGTTTTGGTTTCCTGTGTCAACTCGACACATAGAGGACATAATAAATTCATTCAGCTTGCATTGGAGTGTCAGGGTGAAGAATGTTCCCCCAAAGAGACTTTTTTTTTTCCAACTCTTTTCTGCTGAGCACCTTCATTGCCATAGCAACCACTTGTAGCTAGGTTTTTGGTAGTGTTACACTGGAGACTGGGGAGTAGAAAAACGCAGCCACTAGAACAGGGATGGACAACTGGCGGCTCACGGGCAGCTGCCTGTGGCTCGCACCCATTCTCTGAGTGGCCCCTCAATAAATCCCCCCCACCACTCCTCCCCCAAATAAACACAAAAAAATTTTCAGCGTCCGCGGATTCACTTCGATTTTTTTCTTTTTTTTTTCTTTTTTTTTTTTTATGTTTGTTTTGTGTGTGTTATTTTTAGGGAGGGGGGTTGTAAAAAAAAAATGAAATCACAATTTTGCAATGCATTTCAATCGACCTTAATTATACAGTACATACACTTCGGATGTTCGCGGACTGACACATTTTGTTCATAGTTAAATTGGCATTTTTGTCATTGATCGGATCAGATGTTTGGGGTCCGACGAGGCCCATCAGTAGCGCCAGTGAAAAATTGTGGCTCCCTCCATCATTTAAGTTGCCGATGCCTACTCTATACTTAGTGACCCCCCCTTTTTTTTTTCTATAGCACACAATACAATCCATGTATTAAATTAAAAATTTAAAAAACTAATACTAAAAATAATTACAACTAAAACAGCATTTTGAACAAACTAATACAAACAAGCTCTAAAAACAAATTAAACCTATCTTAATTTTAAGATTAAAAAAAAAAAATCTAAAAACAAAAGAAAAACCCAAAACAATATCAACCCTGGAAGAGACTCAGGTCCACTCCAACAAAGCGAAAAGTGTGGAGTAAAATACAGCAGCCTCCACAGCGACTTCAGCATTGGTTATGCCAACGAAAAAAAAAAAAAATTCGAGTAGAGACTAAGGGCTGCTGCAGCAAAGTGGAGACTGCGTATAAACAGTGCAGTGTCTGCCACTAAGCTAAAGATAGCATGTGTCAATTCTAGCCGTGGAGATGTTACTAAGGCGAGTCTTCTAAAAAGCAGAGGTTCAATTCGAGCGACTGTTTACAGGGAGATAAAAGGCAACGCTGTGTGTCCTTCAGGATAACAACTAAAAACAGCCAACTGAGGCGGGGAAACCAAAACTGTTGTGACAAGTTGATAATGCTTTCAACCTTTCATCACTCGTCAGTGTTTGCTGATTGTCCGGGGTTATTTGACACCCACTCCATTCCTTAAAAACAGACGGAAGTGACGAGTCAAGCTTGAGCTTGTCAAAACTCAGCAGACCTACCTCATAAATGTGACTCCTACTTAAGAAAATCGACAGGATTAGCGCAAGAAAGGCATGTGTGCCACATTGTCATTCAATCATTTGTGTTCATCAAAGTAGGACAAGGAGGAGGAGGGATGCATACAACAGTGTGGCCCACTTTTGAGCTCGGCCCTTTGTCTTGAGCCTTGTACACTCGAGCCCCAAAAGTCCAACACTTGGAATTGGACTCATATTTTGGAGAATCCTGCGAATCATGTTTCTATTTCCTTATTTTGTGACTCTCTTTAAAATTAGGACTGTGTCTAGTTTATTTTACACTTCTATATTTCCTGTACAGTTAATAAAGGTTAACCGTTGATCCTGGAACTGAATGATTGACATTGTCAATTGGGAAAATCGAAACTTTCTGCGTACGTGACTTCAGAGGTTCCACCGTGACGTCATCTCACGAACCTGGCTTGATAATATCACGCCCATCTCACAAATCTCGTCTCGCACTGACCTGATCGCACCAGCTTGTCCAGCCTCTCCATGGAAGGCGAAGGCACACGGGACCTGGGGCTGCCCGGCAACGAGCACTCGGAGCCGCCGTCCAAGGAGTCGTCATAGTTGAGCATGAGTAGCTCTCTGACACATTTGTGGCACACGCTGTGCTGACAGGGTAGGATGAGGGGGTGCGTGAAAAGCTCCTTGCAGATGGGGCAGATCAGCTCCCGCTCGATATTTTTGATGGGAACCTGCAAAGCCATGAACAATCAATTTCAACGGGAACTTGCGGGCGGCAAAGGTATTAACAATCAATTTGACCCAACCCCCACCACATAGCCCCGAACCATTACCAAGTTTTCCACAATGACGACAGACTTTTTCACCAAATTTTGTAACAACCCCATATATTTTTTTCCAATTAAGGACAAAGTTTCTCAACATACAATTGCAAGGGATTTCGGGATTTCATCATCTACGGTTCATATCATCAAAAGGGTCTTAGGACAGCTTGTGGAGCCGACGATGAGAAGAAAGGAGCGTCAGCACAGACCGCAGATGCGTTTGTGGAACTGGGAGTCGCCGCTTGGAATTAAAGCGGATTTACATGGGACAGGAGATGTGAGCAAATCTTTTTTTTCCCCCATCAATAGACGCTACAGCTTCTTGTTTGCTTTCAAACTTAGCTCGTAGCAGACGTGTGCACATTTTCAGCAAGACGTCTTTGATCCACTGGTGAAAGGACGCTTTGATTCTCTCCTCTTTCATCTATAACTGCTTCAAACAACAAAGCGTATGCAGAAAAAGTGGTTAAGATTGCATGACTGTCTTTGTCTTATCTGTTGTGTTGTATTATTTTGTCATTTTATGTTAACTGTTCTGTTGATTGAGAGGAAAGATATTTCATCTGTGCTGTATGTTGCAACATATTTGACAATAAAGTTGACTTGACTAGAGAATCTGGAGAAATCACAGCCTGTACGCTGCAAGACCGACAAGCAACATTGAATGCCCATGACCATTGATCTTTCAGGCGGCACTGCATCAAAAAAAGACATGAATGTGTAAAAGATATCTCCACATGGGCTTCAGAAAATCAATGCCAGTAAATACACTTCAGTGCTACATCCGTAAGCACAATTTTAAATTTCACAAGCAGAGCAAAAGCCATTTATCAACGACACACCACCAGCTTTTCTAGGACTGAGCTCATTTAAGAAAAGTGTCCATAATTGTGAACATCGTGTCCTCCGGGCCAAAGAGGAAAAGAACCAACCAGACTGTTATGGACACAAAATTCAAGTTAGTATCTGTGATGGTATGGGGCTGTGTTCGGCCAGTGGCATGGGTAATTTACACACCCGTGAAGGCACCATTAATAATGAGAGGTACATACAGGTTTTGGACAATCTTATCCTGCCATCCAAGCAATGATTTTTTTTTTTTTCATGGACGTCCCTGCTTATTTCAGCAAGAAAATACCAAACCACATTCTGGATGTGTTACAACAGCGTGGCTTTGTAGTCGAAGAGCACAGGTACTAGACTGGCCTGTTTATCACGGATTTTTTAATCTAGTTTTACACCACGTTGTAGACATACTAATTTCAAGTACGAGGATGTTTTTTTTTTTGGATTGACAAATTCAACCCAAGTTTGTTTGTTTGAATTCCATTTCAAGAGAGGTATTTTGTGTGCTTTCTATCACATAGGTGTGACCAAATGGGCAAGCACGAAGCACACTTGTGCCAGTGTGACAATTAGTTCCTCCTTTGCATAGTGTCTTTCGTTTAGCGTGGTTCTCACACATTACATAAGAGAGGATTAAGTCCACCATCTAAATATAGACAAAAAACACGCGTAACGTGTGTCGCTCACGTTTACGATGTAAGCGCTTATTTGAACGACATAATTACAATTAATTTCGAGAAGTGAGCGCTCAGAAATCATTACAAAAACGTCACAGTGTTTCAAAGAGATTAAACTCCGGTATAATAGACGGAAATTCGAAGATTTATTTGAATATGCTTGTTTTGAGGAGAAAAATGACAATCTTGACGTATCGTCTCGTTAAAAGTATCATCAAACTTTTCCCCAAGTGACTTACCGCGTGTGTGTTACTTGGTCGCATCTCCGCATTCATGACGAAGGTGTGGGGTAATTTCACTTCCCACGGCTATTTAGATGATAAAACAACGATTTTCTTCAGTGTCCCAACACAAACGGCGTGTGTTTGGACGGCAGCTGATGCAGAGTACAAAAAAAAAAGCCGCGTGAACTTTTCGTGACGCCGCTTAAGGAGCAGAGCCGGCGAATTGGTAGCTGAAGTAGCCGACGCTGACTGCGGCTATGAAGGCAGCACGCGGGGGGGAGGGGAGGGCGCCTTGGGAAGAAAAGGGGTATCTCTATGGCAACGACTGTTGCTTTCAAGAGCATCTCGTAAACGTAATTACCAACGTCATCAATCTAACAGTCCCATTTTTTTTACTGTCAAACGGGCATGGTTTTGTGTAGAAAATGAAGTCCGTCTGCTCTAAACGTTGAATAAGTAAGCTGACAAGTTTTTGGACTTCAATAGAGCGTGTATGAATGGCAAACACGCAACACAATGATGGTTTTTGGCAAGGGCAAGGTACAATTTTTTAGGTACACCATCCAGTTGGATCAATTCAAGAACTGTGTAAAATAAGTTAAAACATGAGATTTGATGGCTACTTTCAGAGGAATTAATTGAATACATTCTTTATTATTGCTGTTGTGGTTTGCACGACGGCCAAAAGGCGCCGCGAGAGTGGCTGCCTTTCCAGCAGCTCCTATATTTTGTTGTTCTACGTCTTCCTTTCATAACTTTGCTGCTGCGAATTGGGAATTTCTCCATTGCGAGACTAATAAAGGTTTTCTTATCTTATAACGTTGTTACATTTTACAGCGCTTAACTTCTTTCATTTCAAAGTGCTTCACAGATTTGTTGTTACCTTTAAAGACGACTTGTGACTTAAAACACTACTTGCACAACAATTAAGAGGCTTTGGGGGCCACAGTTTGACCCTAGCACAGACTATTCCATTATTTCCCATGGGATTTTTTTTTTTTTTGGTAGACAGTCAGACTCTTCACACAAAAAAAAATATACAAGTGCATAAATTTAAAGCTGAGAACGAAAGTGAGATAGCAGACAGTAAACCCTCCTCCTTCCTTATTGACCAGTGTCATAAACTCCTCTCAGTAACCGGGTGACCTGACTCACTGCACAGCTGCTGCCAAGTGTGCCACATCCACCACTACATACACAAGAAGAGTGTGCACCCTGCCTGCAGCACTGTGGAACTGCTGTACTAGCACACATACAAACTCATCTCATTACAACACTTTCAGGCCTTCCAACACAACAAATGCCTGAAATAGCAACGTGTTACTCTACAATTGATCTTTAAATAGATCAGTATCCAGGAATGGTGTCGGAATGGTGTCGGAACGTTAGATCTTATGAGAGTACTTGCAATGGTCTATTTTTAATACGTTTGACAATAAAGTTGTATTCAATTCAATTAAGCTTTTCAGTGTAAAATATACATCGAATAAATAATAGCATACACTCACTAGCCATGATGATTAATTAGAATGTAATATTGTAATGCTGCAATATGTGGTCAAGGATGACACACTGAGCAGTAACAGAATGCGCATTCAATGAAGTGCTACTGTTGGGTACAGCTCACACTTTCACGCCTCAATGTTCCTTTACTCTTTCATCTGAAATTTTCTTTTGCTCTTTCTTCTTTGATGGTATCATAACCACCAATCAGGAAGGACCTCGACTGAGCAAAAGATACCACATTACAGTTTACAAATTGTCTCAAAATGTGTGTAATTATTAATTTAACACTGTATCTATGAATGTTCTTGGAGTTTATAGATGGATTAACCACCGGTACATCAAATAAAATCAATGAAAATTAATATGAATGAATACATTGTTTTATTACCTTTTCCGTTTTCATTTTGTTTTTTTAAATTGTATTGTTGTGATTCCTTTATTTAGCTACAAAGTAGTAAATCACATAAGTTGATTTCATTTTTTTTTTTACTTTTATAAGTATACAGTTATCTTAACGTCTTTTTTTATCTTTTATTCCTTAATATTTCACTTTTTCTAACAACAGACTATCTCTCTCTTTACTATATATATATATATATATATATATATTTTTTTTTTAAATACTTTATTGTGGATGTGCAGACTGCAGTGTACACTCGTACTAAAATGTATAATAATGATAATAATGACTGACACACACACACACACACACGTGTGTGTGTGTGTGTGTATCTGTGCGTATTTTAATGTTTTTACTTTTGTAAGGTTTTTTGGCTATTGAATAGACAGACCTGACCTGAAAACCTGGACTCACCCCCACTCACCCATTCTGAATATGCTTATACTGTATTTATATTTTATAATTTATATTTACTTATATACTTTTTGTTCTTCTGCTTCACCCTTTCATAATTGTTGCTGCTGTAAATTGGCAATTTCTCCATTGTGAGACAAATAAAGGGTGTCTTATCTTATCTTATTTGATGTCTTTTGGGTTCCTTTTCCAGTGGAGGTCAGAAAATTAGGAACAGCTCAGTGTGATGCAGTTGAACCCACCCATCGATAATCATAATAAACCTATCGCGACATGAAAAATGATTCTTGTAAGATAGACTATTTGGATTCATCGCTTGCATTTGAACTCATTGCTGTACCTAAAAAAAAGTGGCCGGTGAACATACTATGCATGCACATGACTAATCATTATGTTCAATTGCGTACAATGAGAATGACAGCAGACGATCAGCCTACACGAGTAATGGACGCAACATGACAATAAATCACATAGAAAATCACATAAAAATGACGTCAACAGTCAAAGGGGAAGCACATTGTATCGACTGTATCACATCAAAATGGCCATAAATCAAATCGATGTGACATAAACGGCACCGGACAGGCTTGCATGCGGCCGGGAACCAGACGACACGACACGTCGCCGTTTGCACTTCCATAGCCGGCCGTGAGACTCACCTCGCCCCGCTCGATACGTTCCACAATGCTGGCGAACTCCGTCATGTCCTCAGAGTCCGACATGGCTGCAGAATGACGAGGAAGGGGATGATGAAGAGGATGATGCAAGCGCGGGAGCTGTATTAAATATTACACACACACACGCAAACACACACACGCACACGCGTTCCCAACAGCTGTGGTTTAGAGCAACATGAGAACCATCCCATCCACGCTCCCTCCCTGCATGTTTTCTACAGTGCATGCGCAGACATCAGGAAAACATTTTTTATCTTTCATATCCAGTGTGTGTGTGTGTGTGTGTGTGTGTGTGTGTGTGTGTGTGTGTGTGTGTGTGTGTGTGTGTGTGTGTGTGTGTTCATCTTAACACCTCCTGCATGCCGGCTACACCCCTGAGCAGAGATGTCTCCTGTCACACAGAGCTCCTTTGACAGAGAATGAATGAATGGCTCCATTCTGTGTTGCTGATCTAAATTATTGTAATTTAAAAAAAAAAGATTCACAACATGAAAGAACAAAGGGGACAATGATTTTCTTCAGTTTGGCGCAATCACATCTTGCCGGTTACATGCTGTGTATTATGGGATTCATTGTTTGTCATTGAAATGTAATCATGTAGCTGTATGTACTGAATCGATCCACAGATTATGCACAGCTATATACATGTATTGATTGACATACTGCATCTACATCTTGATCCCCTTCTATCCTCCACATTTAGTAATCTATCAATCCATCCATCCCTATGTAGGGGAAAATGAGTCACTGTATCAGGTGCAGCAGCACTGAGCTCCATAAACCATTTACTGTAATGTGCTCTAATGTGTTACACGGGCCCGTCTAACTCCCCTCTTTGCATTTAAGAGCACCAGCGTTGTGTTAGTGTGAGGTAGGATTTAGTCTGTGATCTCATTTTTTTGGTATTTTGAAAATGCCACTTGTCCAAAGTCCCCAGATGGCCTCTTTGGCTCCATGTCGCATCGCAGACGCATACCAGACGCAGCAGTCTGCGATAACAATCACAAGTCACCTACCTACTGTCGTTGCTCTCCACACACATTGTACTGATAATAAATGTAATATTACTTTAGTAATCAAAGACAAATACTGTACATTTCTGATCATCCCTGTTAGCAAAAAGCTCCAAATAGCAAGATCCGAAGAAATGAGCCCTGAGGAACACCGTTGTTGGAAACTGTACACTCTGAAACACCTTTCACATTGCCTGCAAAAATAAATGGCACTGACACAGAAATTGTTGTACAAAGCTGAGATGGTGGTTTTCCATATTCAGGGAGAGAATACCACAGCCATAACAGAGTCGGAATGTGTGTGTGTGTGTGTGTGTGATTATAATACAATACACAGAAAAAAAGTTCTATTGGGATCTTCCTTAGCTCTTGGGTGTGTTCAAACCAATTACGACAACGATCAAAAGATTCTCAAGCCACACAGGAGCGAAAAGTCCTGTGGAACTGACACTTGACAAACCCGCACTGGCCTCCTACTGCACTAAATAGACAAGAAACATATTGCATTGTGTTTCACTGATTAAGATGGACACGGGTTGCACAACTGCAAAGGAATGAAGGATTTTGTAGGAAAGACTGACACACCAAACGTGTTGGTAAAAGGTTTTTAGTCTCATTGGAGAGGAAATGTGGAGGAAGAAGGCTCCTTTTTCTCAAAACGGGACCTTATTCAACAATGTTAAAGCCTACAATCCATCCCTTTTTTGTCCTTTCATCTCCCGTAGTAGTCGTAGAGGCCGTATTGGGTTGCACGCGTCACAAAAGGACGTCTGCGCCACACCCGAACACAGCTGTGTCTTGACGATTTCAACCTGGGTCGCGCTCAATTCCCTTTGGGAAGCGCAATGGAAGTGGCAGCGCATTTTTGCTTCATAGTTCAGTATCGGTCCGTCTGCACGTTGTGCGCCGCTGTGCTATAGCGGTTTTGATCTTACGTTCGTCACAATCTCTAAGGACTTGAAAATTAGGTCTTCTAATGAGGAGCAAGGTTTGTCATGGTTGAGAGTAAAAATAGAGCAAAAGGATTACTTTTATGAATAGTGAAACACGCTCGCAGGAGACAAGACTCCATTTGTTGTAGGTGCGGAACAGTGAGGGGTCTATTTGCGGCAGGGTTTTATTTTTCGAATTTGGATATGGAGTCTATTAAAAGGGCCTTATTTGAGGAATTACGTCAAAACATTTGCTTATCTCGAGGCTTAATGCAAATTGGTCAACTGCACACAATGTTTATGACTTGAATATTCAAAACAAACCAGCAAACACCAGACGGGATGGGCACCTTGACGTATTTTATTTCTCATAGAGTATTTGCAGCTGGGCTTGGAAATGCACGACATTCGTTTGCATTTCCATTCCGCCTCTTTGCTTGCGCATATTTACAGTTTATTGACATTTCTTTACAAAGCATAGAAAAAGAAAATAAATGGCATTTCATGTTATATTGTTACATCATGTATATCAGTGGCTGTATGGCATAGAGTCGCTTAATGTCAGCAGAGGGTCCATCTGCAGTTAAG
Organism: Hippocampus comes; assembly: GCF_001891065.2. Classification (NCBI taxonomy): domain Eukaryota; kingdom Metazoa; phylum Chordata; class Actinopteri; order Syngnathiformes; family Syngnathidae; genus Hippocampus; species Hippocampus comes. The sequence goes on from NW_017805832.1 coordinate 287,526, forward strand.
TGGCGTAAGTATTGAAGGGATCTGAGTCAGTGTTTTTTTTTTTTTTCCCCCCTCCTTCAAGAAATGCATTATGTCCCGGATTACTGGCATTGCAGAGAAAATGCATCAAAGTTGGTAGAGCGGAGCGAAAGGAAGCCTATTTATCAGACAGAATCATGTACCCGAGCTCCACTCGTGCACGGGCTAATTAGAACACCGCGAGTAAAGTGAGGCACATTTCAAAGTGGTCTTCAGCTCCGAGGACACGCACTAAATGAATGTAGACTCGGCCTTTGGAGGACACATGGAACGTGGCATCATTCCATTAGAAAGCAGCAGCACAGAGTTGGAAAAAGCAGAACGATGCTGATTCTGAACACACACACACACACACACACGCGCGCGCACACACACACACACACACACACACACACACACACACACACACA
>NW_017805832.1:287969-323373 GCF_001891065.2 Hippocampus comes
CACACACACACACACACACACACGGGTGCGCACACAAAATCTATTTGTTGAGATTTTTACAACATTGTTGTATTTGAGAAACTTGCTGATGAGAAACTTATTTTCAGAAGAATATGAAAGAAAAGGCTTGAGGTCTAAGGCAAAAACTGTTAATGCAATAATGGATCATTTAGCCTGTTTGACATAGCCAGCAAAGACGGTATTTTTCGGCCTTCTTTCAGGGGTCACCGTTCTGTTTGAAAATCACCGACACAGAATTCTGGGCCCAAGTCCTCCCATCAATTTTCTGCCTTCAGAGGTAGCATTAGAGCCGTAAACCCACGTGTGTTAAGGTCATTTGAACCAGGGGCAGCTCAAGCTCTTACTACACAGCTCAAGCTCTTACTACACGCAAAACTTTATTCATTTGAATTTCCAACTTCTTTTCTCCCTCATAACGCTATTCTCAAACAACAACAAAAAGGACACTAACATGGTATAAAGGGACTACATCATTCCGTCAACATTTGATGTTGAAAACAAGTATCAGAGCCGTTAACCGCATGTGTCTGAAGGATTCCACAATCCCAACGACAATAAAACAATGATTCCTAACCAATGTGCTCTGTGAAATTATCCAATTTCATTTACCGGTAATCTGTTCTCAAATTATGTGTTCATCACATACAGTATCTCGTATCTTAGTTCACATACCTACTCCAGTAATGTAAAGGGACAGTCAGGTCAATTAAATGGTGCCACTAAAGAATTAACCAGTGTATGCACAGTTTGTTACATTTTGATTTGGTGGTGTGCAGTGAGATTTCTTTTAATTGTAAACTATGTGCCATAGTACAATAAAGATTAGGTATCTGACTGTGTTATAATACCCCACACATTTGCAGTAATATCACACCTTCGCGGCATTTTTAAGCGGACAAATATTAAGACTTATTTTGTGGGATCTCCGTTTTTTTTAAAGAAGGCCATTGTTATCATTCGCCCAATCATAAGGCTATAAAATGAGTCTGGTTGAGCAGTGAGGCACTTGCCCCCCAGTATCCGTGAATAATGGATGCATCCAATTACTTATTCATCCCGCTCCACTCTCCTCCTTCACAAAGCCTGCTCCAGAAGAAGCTGAGAAATCATCCAACAGTCCCTTGTTGGTGAGGATTTAGCAAGTCGAAGTTAAGTTGACCACAGTTTGGCAAAACTGGTCAGTATGGCTTCATTCACAGCATGTCAGTATACTCCATCTTGCAGTGTCTCTGATTCACTTGGCAAAATTGTTCAGCAGAAAGCTGGCAACAGATGGACATAGGCAGCTTGCTACTTTATAAAACAAACAACATATGGAAGTGGGGGTAGACAGCACATGATTACATCAAGGGTTCTAGGAATGAGCCCTGTGGGACTCCTGTGTTGAAAAAGCTAAGACTGGAGATTTCTGATGCTTTTCCACTGCACAGTACCGGCTTGTCTCTACCCACCGCCACTTGTGGCGGAGAGTTTTCCACTTCGAGGCAATCTATGACAACCACGCTGCACTGAATGCATCAGTCAGAAAGGGACAAGCTAATAAGAGATCAGAATGAGGGCCATGTGTATTTACTCTATGACAGGGGGGACTTTTATTCCAGAAGGGCCATTGCAGCAAAGTGGAGACTGTGGAGTATTACGACAGCTTCCAGAGCTAAGGCACAGCAACAACGTAAGCTAACGTTGGCATGTATATTTATTTTTGGTCATTTCTAGCCATATAGCCCCAAGCATTACAAATGATAGTTCTGAATCTGTTCGACTAATGAGTAACCAATGGTTTTCATCAAATCGTATGGCATCTGCTTGGAAGCTAGGCTGATTAAGTCCTCAAATTAGTACCTAGTGCTCCCTGGTTTGGCAAACAAAGTAGGTACGATGCAAGGTCTTCAAAGTGGTTCAATCATGAGGAGGTGCACCAGGTATAAGTAGTCAAGTGATTCAGGATTTTAGGGATTTGAAAATGCTAATTTCTGTTAACAATTTGCCCCAAAAAATGTGGGGGCAAGTTGTTTGCAGAAATTATCAGTAACACTGATCAGAACAGCAGCAAATTGAGCAGGATTTTGAGCCAACATGCATATCTTCCAGCATCAAGCAAGCAGTTGTGTGGAATAGTAACTGCCTCCAAGGCCTGGTCAGCACTTAGTTCATGAGTCCTAGTTGAGTTCAAACAGAAGCATTAAACATTATCTACAATAGGTTCCATTTTATTGTTACGTGCTCCCTGGTTTGGCAAACAAAGTAGGTACGATGCAAGGTCTTCAAAGTGGTTCAATCATGAGGAGGTGCACCAGGTATAAGTAGTCAAGTGATTCAGGATTTTAGGGATTTGAAAATGCTAATTTCTGTTAACAATTTGCCCCAAAAAATGTGGGGGCAAGTTGTTTGCAGAAATTATCAGTAACACTGATCAGAACAGCAGCAAATTGAGCAGGATTTTGAGCCAACATGCATATCTTCCAGCATCAAGCAAGCAGTTGTGTGGAATAGTAACTGCCTCCAAGGCCTGGTCAGCACTTAGTTCATGAGTCCTAGTTGAGTTCAAACAGAAGCATTAAACATTATCTACAATAGGTTCCATTTTATTGTTACTTGCCCAAGTTCTTTGTTTCCACCTTGTTTTCAAAAGTCAAAGACTGGCCCCCTGCAGGTGGTTCTTGGCCTCAATTCCACCGGGTATACTGCTGCTATGATGCTACACCTGATCAATCCTGCACATCGGTAAACTTAGCCTAAGGGAGCATGAGGGACAGGAGCCAGTGGGAGTTTGAAGGGTTCAGACTCGGGGGATCAAAACTGGTGGGCTAGAAGCAAAGTAGTGAGCTTTGAAGAGACCCCAGGAGTCTCGTAAGGGTGTTACTGGATGAGGATAACTGCTCTTGTGGAAAAAGATGATGACTTGGTGTTCTTTGATGATCTTCAAATGCTCTACTCAAGCTGTTTCTATAACGTTTCAGGTCCATTCTAAATGATACTGATCCTGCGTGGTGAATAACGGAAAAACTGCTCCTGCTTGGCAAGAAACCATACCAGACTTTTCTCCTTTACTCGATCTTAACAATGTGAGAAAGTTTGGCCCCTGAAGTGTCTTCCGATCTTTCATGATTTCTGGCACATATTGTTCTTCACACTTAACACTGACCGCAGTCTGTTGACCAGAAGGCAGCTCAACGGTCACTCAACAGCAAGGCCTCTTTGCAAAGTTGCTAAGGAGCCGAACACTCGTCAGTCCTCAAATAAAAGGAGGTTCCATTTGTCTCGGATTTGACCTGCCGGATGCTCCTGTCAGCCACAGTTGTCGCTATTGTCCCCTCCATGTCTGCTGCAGCTGGCGGAGGTGCTCGAAGGCCCGCTGGGTGATGTTGAGCGCCGGGTGGACTTTCCTCAGGCTGGGCTCTCCGATCAGAGACAGACCGCACAGGCCCAAGTAAGCGTGCAGTGGGTCTACGTGTGGAAGAAAGAGAGGGATGAAAGCGGAGAGAAACGAGGTCAGCGTACTGTAACTAAGTGGAGACGCCTGCTTATGTCATGTCAGTAGAACAAATTGTTTAACAGAGCTAAACTAGTTCTGGTACTAGAGCCAGTTCCCTGTTGATTCTAATAAGAACAGCTCGAGGAATTCAGCATCAATGCCAATGGAGATAAGCAGGGTTTCTCACAAGCAGCTTTTCTTTCAGTGATCAAAACACAAAGAACCCTGTTCGTTTGGGCCTCGACACTGGGACCACTTTGGTGTGGGGCAGCACAATTAATCGAATTTTCATCCTGATCACAACTTTGGCAACCACCATTACATTAACCTGAACCTTAGTAATATCTACTTATGATTTTTAGTATGTATTTATTAATTTGAAATGTGGGCTCTTCTGCAGTCGAGCACCAAATCACCGTTGGTAATTCCAGCTTCTTTCATCTCAGGCAGCTGGCTAAAGTAAAGCCTCTCGTTTCTCAAGAACACTTTGAAACAGTAGTGCCTTCGTCACATCTCTGCTGGATTACTGTAATGCAATCCTCCATTAAGCGTCTCCAGTTGGTCCAGAATGCTGCTGCTCTCCTCTTGAATGGTACTCGGAGGAGGGAGCATTATAACTCGTACTCTGGCGGGAGCTGGTGAAGATCCCTTCACCAGCTCCCGAGTTCTTTTTAAGATCCTTTGATTTGTTTTCAATTCTTTAAATGGCTTCACACCACCTTAGCTCTCTGGGCTCCTCCGCCTCCACGCATCTGCCCGGTGCGTCAGGTCTGAGGACCAGACATGATTCGAGGTACCAAGAACTAAGCGGAGGCTCGGAGGGGATAAAGCCTTTTCCGTTGCTGGTCCCTCTCCTTGGAATGACCTCCCACTGAACGTTCAGCAAGCCCCTTCACTGGCCATCTTTAAAACTTGTCTTAAAACTCATTTTTATTCTTTGGCTTTTGACTCAGCATGAGACTTGATTTTTTGTTTTACTGTTTTTGTGCTTTCTACAGTATTTGTCATTCATTTGTTTGTTGTTGTATAAATTATTTTTGCTCCATGTACAGCGGTGTTTGCTTTAAAGTGCTCTATAAATACAGTTGAGTTGATAATTGAGTTGAGTCACCCTACTCTGCATTTACTCAATTAAACAACCATCGAAACACCCAGTAGCCGCCCAAACAGGAGGAGCCTCCTTTTGTTGGGACCCATCTCCTTTGAGGGGCAATGAATAATTCACAAGTGGTAGCCGTGTGACCCTGGTCCTCTGGGATTTGAGTAAAAGCCGCACAGGCCTGTAAAAGGACTGGTAATTGAATTATAATGAAATGACAGACGATTGGAAGGCTACATCAGAATCAACCAGTGCATCAGTCAGGATTTATAGCGTCTAATCCACAAGATGAGTGCATTGGACCTGCAACTGTCACTGGAGCAATAAAACCAACCAAGGGTACTACACAATCAAACAACACATAAATAAAACCGTGCCATGTGATGTAAAGTGGAAGAATTCATTCCAGGCTATCATAATGACTTTACTACCCATACAGATACTGTTTACAGTGACGTTTTGTAAAATAAATCAATAACTGTTTCAAATAAGTGAACTACTGTGAAATAAAGATACATGAAAAAAGAAAGTAAATCTATTCACCCGTGTTTGACTAATTCCGTGATTATCACCAAGGTGAAAATGTTTGGACAATTTAGAATTTGTCCATTTTTTACAAAATGTACAAAATCAATTGTAATCTTCATTATACTATACAATAGAACCATCAAAATAAATGGATTTAGAGTCATCTCTGACCAATAACCCCGCCTGCACCTCCCCAAAAAAACAATCACAAGCTGGACAAATCGGCTTCCGTCAAACAGTCATAATTTTTTTTTTCCTGTGCGCCTCAGATTTGCTTGAATCATTTTGTGTGGCGCAGTCAAAATTACAAGCCCCTTAAACTTTTTGCATCCCCTTAAACCATCGCCTTTGGTGATATTAATGAGGTTAGCGAATACAGCAGCCGCTTGACCCAACTGGCCTTTGTAACGTGAGCTGTTCCATCTCTGGCTTCATCAATTACACGTTTGAAGGACGCGCGGGCGCGCGGGCGCGCGCGCTCACTCACTCACACACACACACACACACACACACACACACACACACACACACACACACACACACACACACACACACACACACACACACACACACACACACAGAAACACAAGCCTGCCTGGGCTGATCAAAGTATAGGATCACAGTAGGTGGTTTTAAAAGGGAACTTGGAGAAAATGATTCGAGCTTTTCCATAGCAGATAATGTTACAGCGCAATCACGTACCTGGAGAGCATTCGGGCCACTTAGCAAAGCCACCAACCAATCCATCTTGTGTGGACAGAATGAAGGTCCGGTTCTTGTCAAAGTTAGTGTACTGGAACACATCTAATAGCTGGAAGAGCAAGACATGGAATAATCAGTAGGAAGAACATTTTCAGAGCATAAAAGACGCCTAACACTTTGGCCATTTCGATACAAATAAAGTCATTGCACCTCTGGCATAGTTGTGACCTAAATCTTCATACATTAGCTACATTGGCTTGATGGCGCCTCGATGCATCCATGGCTTACTCATTGCCGCTTTTAAGTCGAAATCTCTTTTATTTTTGGATTTTGTGTAAACCGCCAGCGTAGTTCTGACCCACATACATGTTCGGCAGATCCTCCAAAAGTGGGACTATTTGGTTCAACCATTTTTTCCGGGAACGAGAGCCAAATAAGTCCAACAAAACTTTGACCGTAAACCAGGAGCGACGCATGGTTTGTGAGCACACAAGGGTAATGGCAATGTGTCATGACAACCACAGAAAAGGAAAAGGTACTCACTGCAACGTAGAAGTCATTCACATTCCAGAAACGCCCCCTAAAAATCTTACTCGCCCAATAAATCACTTTGTAAACGCCTTCATTTCCCTTCTCCTTTACTTTGCCAGCCGTTTTTGAAGGGAGAAAAGTGTTTTTCCTTTTCATTTTAATTGTACGTTTTCAGTAGTGGGTGTGGATTGGAAAAAAATGGAAACTGACTTGCTAATATTTTGGGGGTTCTGTGTATTGTACTCATTTTTTAAATGCTTGTTCGCTTCCCATTAATCGATGATGGCCTTCACCACCCTCATTATGGCATTATTATATTGCGCCATCTCCAGAAATGTGTTTTTCAGATCCATTTGCTTTATTCTTTATGACTGTGCATTTATTGCACCTTGAAGTACTGGAAATATTCTGCATTAGTTTGTTTGTTTTTTCCATCTTTTTCTCCCCAAATATTGTGCTTTGTTTTAATTTTTGTCATCTTTGTTTTATATTGTCTTTATTATTTCATAGTATTACAAAAAAACAAACAGCCACCATTGTTATAGCATTATATTATAATCTTTGTTAATTCTAACACTCAGAAGTGGCCTTAAATGCGCTATAATCACTTGTGAGAGGCACAAACAAGAGTGTGGTTTTCTATTTGTTTTGTTTTATTAATTGGTTACATATGGATTCATTCATTCATTTATTTTCTAACCAAATGTGTACCTGTATTTCAAGTGTGGAAATATGTTCTATGAACACCTGTGCACATTTGAATGCTTGGATCAAACAACCTCAAAATCATTTGTGCATACCTCTAGTGTTGCGCCCACCCAAAAAGAGTAGCAGGTGTCAACGGGCTTGTTTGGGCGCCCCTGGAAGCCGCTTTGCTGCCTCATGATGCACCAGCGGCGGATCCTGTCCAACTCCCGCCGACTCAGCGCCCCCTCCAATCGACCCATCAGACACAAGGAGGCGATGGCGCAGTACGTCCAGCCGCCTGCATGCACCAAGACATAGAGGCAAGACATGTAAGAGACATCTGTCATTATCTTTTAATGAGAGATGAATATAAACAGATTGTGTCTGTGTCGTTGCAATATTTGCACACTGTACTAATAAGATTTATTTTGAGCAGGGGATTAATAAAGACAACAGTGACGGGTATTAATTGATAATCCCATTAACCAGTTACTAGTGCCGTGAGTCACGTTGATACTTTATACGTCCAACACACTTTCATTCTAAATGACAAGTCAGTGTTTGCCATATAGATTGTGGTTCCCAAGCTTATTTGAAATGTTCTCCTGTCCCCGGTGAAAGTAATATTGCACACAAAAAAAAAAAAAGCGAATTGTAAATTGGGGTCGCTTAAAAAACACAACAAGGCTAATATGAACCCCCTGATATTGTCAAGCAAAAACTATGCGTGAAGCTTTTACTCACCATGTGACTCTCGCCCGGCTCCCTGACCAAAACCGCTATCGTACGACTATTAGTGGAAGACAGAAGAGACAACATTCAGTGACAAAAAACATTTTCCCGACCTCCAAGGTTGACTGAAAAACAGAGCTTGCACAATAGTACTTTACTGGGGAAATAGAAAAACCTCTGCAGGGGTTTAAGCACCGTGACACCCTCCATTCATGATCAACGGATGTGTTTCATGGCAGAGTGCCACCCAAGGTAGGTGGCCTAATTTAAATCTAGATGTGGTGAATGGAAACAATCAGCGCCTTAACGGCGTTTCGCCTTTCACTGATCGGACTATGGACGCGACTGCTCATCTACTCACCAGGCTTCCTCGAATGTACTCGATGGCCTTTTGGACATCCATGCCGGACCAGTCGTCGAGCATGTAACAGATACTGGCTGCACAGTAGATAAAACGGATGTCGTTTTCGCTGCCTTCTGGCACGGCATAGAAACTACAAGGAACAAGACGGAGGGGTGGTAGATTGCATTAATTGCCATTTGCAACATACACAAAAAAAAAAAAAAAACAACTAACTCAAATAAACATCACCGCTTTCCCCCCAGAAGAAAAAAATCATACAGGCATTAAAGTGTTAACCTCTGAGCCCAAAGTAAACCAGTGAATCATTTGTTGGCAATGAAATCAAGGTCTCATGACGTTAAACTGTGGTGAATTTGGTCATACGGCTTCTTGGAAAGTTTGTAGAGCATTTTAAGGGGGGACGCGGAGTGCCCATAATCCCTAATTGCATGAATATATATGCGTGTGCATGCCAACCTGCCATCATCTAGCTGCAGGGCCCTGAGGCCAGCCAGGCATGCCTGCTTGTTGACCCGACTAAGGTCATCTCCCAGTATGAGAAGGGAGCAGAGTCCAGTGTAGGTCATGGCAACATGGCCACTGTCGTACGGATGTCGCACACCATGACCCTGAATACAAAGATGACAGTCAGTAAAGTGACAAGACGCTGTAATAAAAAAACAGTTGGCATTATTTGTAGCTTTAACACTTTTGGTGGAGAAAAAAAATCCATCATGTGTTCCCTGTTCTGTGTAAACATCAAGCAACAAGGCATGGCTGGAGGTAGAGACAAAGACATCCTAGCATTTCGGGAACGGCGGTTGCCCCCCCCGCCCCCTCCCTAATACTAGTAGCGACCTCCGAAGAGTTTGAAAAAAATTCACAGGTTACACCATTGATATGAAATTGGCTGCACATGTCTGTCATAACAGGGCACACACTAAAAAGGTTCAAGGACCCATGCAAGAATTTGAACAGTATGTCAGCCATTTTGCTTTGAAGCAGCCCATTCTAGGAGAGTTCCTTTCACTTGAAAAATTCTGAAAATAAATTAACTTAAAGAAAAAAATAAACGGGTTTGCAGGAGCCCATTCATCTCTGCTTGCCACTTTAAGATTGTTCACATCAATTGTAAGAGAAGCTACCTTGGTGCTGTAAGGAATTCCAATGTGTGACGATCCTCGAAAACCACAACGGCTGAGGTTGGATTCTGGAGAAAGACAAGCAGTGAAATATTATACATTTAAGACTAGAATAAATCATCCCAAACGCTGTCTTCTGAAACCAAGGTTCAGCAGCAAATCTGGGTCTCACCAGAGCACTGCTGCCATCTACTGACTGTAACTAGAACGTTACAACCAAAACGTTCCTACCCTACTCCAAATTAGAATTCGAAAATGAATGCATCGTGATTAAGATGTTGTGTAAAGCATCCGAGCAGTGGGTTCTACTTACGGTCTTCCGTTGGAAGAACCTGCAATGAGTAGATCCACTCGATCATGTCGTTGCTGTCAATGACATCTAGAGCATCGAGCACATCCAAGCCGGACAGAGCGAAAAATAAGATCGTCAACCTGGAAATACATGTCACATTGACAAGTTGAAGACCCGGTGTGGAAGCATCATATGGTGAGACAAAAATTATTACCTGATAATCGTTTATCAGCTTGTTATGTTCTGCTACGGGGAGACCGTGCACAACTCAGGGAAAAAATGTCCATGTATTAATGCTGAAGTAACTTTCTAGTCTTGTAGTAATAAAACATATAACTGGAATTGAAGACAGTTGGATTATTGGTGTAACAAGTTCCTGTTGCTGTCATAACTTCATTAGCTGATGTTAGCATGCAGGCTAAATAGCGCAGGATGTTCCTTTTTTTAACAGAGAAGGCTGTCGCGTGAAAGCTACAGCGTTGCTCGGAACTCACCTAGTGGTCTCCAGAGAGGCATACATCTCGGGCAAAACCTGCATTGTCCTCTGAAAGAAACGTACGTGTCGGTCTCGTAGAAACTCGAGTTGCTCCAGTTCCTCCGACAGACTCTCCTCTTCCGCCATCTTTGTTTCACAGCCTCATATCCGTTACACGGGGACAACTTCCAGTGTGGTTTTGTTGTTAAAATAAAAGCAAACGTCGCAAAGAGGGAGAATTATTTTTCAAAATAAGAGTACCACGATGTGAAGTTTTTGTATTGTATCCTGTAAGAGGCCGTACATGGTGTCTTTGGTTTACGATAAAACTGTGTTCTTACGCCTAAATTTTCAATTTAGTTTTAGCCAGGACTATTTACCAATATTTGTCCATTTTTTGTTCAACTTATGTCAGTTCTTTGCTGTTTTTGTCAAGTAACTGGAGGCGGGAGGAAGAGTCCAACCGGGACTGCAAGCCATCTGACTGGAGGGCACAAAAAGAGAAACAACCAATACATCTTTATTTTTACAGCGCTTTCACACCAGCTGCAGCTGTAACAACGTGCTTTACAGAACAGTTAACATAAAATAACAAAATTAATATAACATAACACATAACATTGGCTGGCAACTGGTTCAGGGGGTCCCCCACCTACTGCCTGAAGACGGCTGGGGTAGGCTCCCTTGTGAGGATAAAGCAGATCGGAAATTGGATGGATGGACATAACATAAGGCACGGCCAGTCATGCAATCGTAAACCACTATTCATGCATATGGTTTGTTGTTTGAAGCAGTTCTAGATGAAAGAAGAGAATCCTTTCACCGGTGGATCAAAAACGTCATGCTCAAAATGCGCATACGTATACTACAAGCTAAGTTTGAAAGTAAACACAAAGCTTTAGTCCACTGATTAAAAAAAAGAGATTTGTTAACTTCTCTCATCCCATGTAAATCCGCTTCAATTCCAAGCGGTGATTCTCAGTTCCAAATACGGATCCGCGCTGCGCGCAGACATGCAAACCACTGGTGAGACTCATTTTTTAAGTATTAAATGGAAGCAGCAATGGGTAATTTGATACAGCAGTGGGACAAAAAAAATGCACTTTAATGAGGTCAATTAGACAAACACCGAGGCAGCATTTTGGAATAAAGACTGAATACAAGTAGGAATAATCATCGTGAAAGCTGTGTGAATGCTTCAAGTCTTCAGAGCTCCAGTCTCCAGATGGGAAAAGCTCTGAAAAAGATACAAATAAATAAAATGTAGGTTCTAAAGCAGTGGTTTTTAACCTGGGTTCGATCGAACCTCAGGGGTTCAGTGAGTTGGTCTCAGGGGTTCGACGGAGCCTCTGCCATGGAGGGTAAGACGCGATTCAACATGTTAATAAGTTATGACACGCCCGCTTGGCCATCACTGGCTGCAGATGATCACATGACATTGGTTATCCAATCAGTGCTGTGTGAAATTTAGTTCGTTTAGTAGTCAACGTGTGACTGTCGTGATTGTACGTCCTACAAAAAAAAAAGTACACTTGGCTCTTGAAATTGTATTTACTTTTTTCTGTTTTTAATAAATACGTTTTTTAATGTCTTGAATTTATATTAAAAAATATTTATTTTCACTTATGAAGGGCTCAGTGATTGTACATATCAACTGGTTGGGTTTGGTACCTCTAAAAAGGTTAAGAACCACTGTTCTAAAGAAAAACGTAAACATATTCAGGGATTACTGGATTTTAAAAAATGCCATTAAGCAGGTGCTGAAGTGTAATCATTATGAGTCATCGTAATCAAAGTGTTACAAACGACCTCTGAGACATGTGAAATATATGTCCTACTCCTGATGGTCTCGTGCTCTTCAGGCGCTCCTCCCATCCCTTGGTGGGCCGTGTCAACCTCGACGGGTCTCTGACTATGTGACCGTCCACCTGCACCAGAAATAAAACGAAATTTTGAAAAAAATAACACAGAATATAGACTTTTGTTTTTATCCACAGTGCTCACTTTCTCCTTGAGCTTAGCCATGATCCTCTCCTGACGCTCTTCGTCCTCTTTTTGCCTCAGAAGCTTCTCCTGGCGCTTGGCGTGCACTCGCGCGAGATCCTGCAGTTCATAAGACAAAATAGAATGCAATTGCATTGGCGACCAATCTTGGGTGGGACGGTGGACTGGTTGGGAGCCAGTATGTGTATTTTAACGACAAACAACTATTCACACTCACATTCACACCTATGAGCAATGTAAGCATGAGGACAACACGCACACTCAACACAGTGCAGTCGGGAGTTCAGATTTGTAGATGTGCTAACTAATTAAAGACTTGGTGTTTTTTTTCTTTCAGGGCCAATACCGATACAGATTATGAGTAGTCGGGGAAGCCAATAACTCATATTCCATCCATCCATCCATTTTCTGATCCGCTTTATCCTCACAAGGATCGCGGGGGGTGCTGGAGCCTATCCCAGCCGTCTCCGGGCAGTAGGCGGGGGACACCCTGAACCGGTTGCCAGCCAATCACAGGGCTAACTCATTTTTTGGAGCTGGTATTAATTGTGCAATAAAAGTGGAAATATTAGCAACACAATTAAAGGAAAATACCAACTCCAACTTTCAACTTTATTGAAATGACATGAAGCATGCTTGTTGAATAAATAAATAAATGAATAACATATTTTAATAATTTTAGACATACAGAGAGAGCTTTGTTTTAAAACTAAAAGTGCAGGAAGCCAACTTGGCTGTTGGCATGTCTAGAAAAATAACTTTTTGACTCCAATTTTGGAATCAGCCTGCCTTTTTTAACCCTTTCAAGGACAGCGGTTACTACAGTGGACAGCTTCTCATTTTCTTAGGTTACAGGGTGCATAAAAATCTAACTCAGATTTTTTTTTCAAATTGTTCCCCAGTGTATCCCACCACTTACGCACATAATTTAACATGTTTTTTCCCCATAAATTTTGTCAGGCCCTCCCTTTATAAAGACTGAAATGGCCGCTGGTTCCCTGCTCAAAGTAGCATTTGGGTTGTTCCAAATACAGATCCCATGATTCCAGGATGTCAAGACAAGACTGTGTTCAGTACCCTTTGCATCAAGTATTTGATGGTTTTTGTTGCCTGCTTTCTCCTCTTTGTCCGCCTGTGGTCCTCTTCCTCTCCTCTCCCCACTTGCAGTTCCTCCCCGGGGCTCATCTTGGCCTCCCGCTGACCAGAACGCTCCTGCTGGTCAAGTGAATCCATTCCACAGCATGATGCTTCAACATGGAATTGGTGCTCGTTCCGTACCTTGGCCATTCTGTTCTTGCGGCTCTCCCGTGCTTGTCTCTGCTTCTCCGCCTGCTCCTCTTTCCTTCTCTTGGCTTCTTTCCGCGCCTTCAGTCGCTGAGCCAACAACTTCTTCTCCTCCTCACTTGTAGAAAGTACAACACAACAATCTGTCATAAGCATTTGGCTTTTCTGTTTGGACTTTTCCTCCCTTGCTTGTTCTGCTGGCACCTTGCGTCTTTTTTCCTCTTCTCGGCTTCCACCACTTTCGTCTGCTTGTGTAAGTGCCTTTGGCGTTCCAGTTGCTTCCTGCTTTTCCACCTTCGGATGGCCTACACATTATAAGCATACTAAGAATCAGAATCAATTTTGCAACATTTAGGAGTGTCAAAAATAGATTTTAATTGTTATGACTTATTTATTTAAATTATTATGGAGGGACTCCATTATTATAATGTGCTCATTTCTGCCACCAATAACAAACATTTGCTTTTAGAACAAGGGGTCATTTTGCCGTTTGGTATCACATTCAGTCATAACCTCTCTCCTCTCGTCCTGCAGGTGGATCAGCTCCTGGTACCAGCGTTCATGTTCCTCCATTTCCTCCTGACTTTTACTGGGTAGATACAGTTTAGCCTCTTTCCTGAAGCCCGCCCGCCCACCACACTTTGTCCACACCTGTCAATCAAGCCGATGACTCATACGTGATCCGCGCGATGCAATTGAGTTATGAAAAAAGGCACCAAGCAAAAAGTGGTCTCGCGGACGTACTGTACCTTGAGGAAGGCCTGGTGATCAAATTCCTCCCAACCGCCGCAGACGCCTCCCGTCCTTTGAAGGAAAGCTTCCAGTGCTCGCACCTCGGCGGGGAGGTCTTGGTCCAAGGCTTTGCTCTGCTGTCAAGACAACAGCAGAGCTCAACAAAATTCCACAGAGAAGAGAAGGAGGAAGAGGGGGAGACCTGTACCTTCACAGATGAAACGGGAGAGACTTTCGAGTCTGACTTGCTGGACTGACTCCAACTTTCGACCTTCCTCTCATAGGCCTCCATCTCCTGTGCGCACATGCTCTCCTTCTTCAGCAACTCTCCGAAGCTTTAAGAAGAGAAATACAATTGAATTTATTATGAACGGTACATATATTTTCAGTGTCTGTCATTTTAGGCATAAAAACTTCATGTGCGTAAAAGGACTGAAGTGTTTTTACCATAAGCGCTGCTTTTCCTTGAAATTGTTGATTGAACATTCCACCTCAGCCATTATTTCCTTCAGCTTCTCAATCACTGCAAAATAAACAACAGTTACTGTTTTGGTCCAAGTTTAAAAAAAATAAACGAAAATAAATATAGCTTGTATTCTATGCCACAAATTGATTTCAGGACAAAAAGTGATGATATTCGTAGAACAGGAAATGGAACTTATTGGGATGTTCAGATAGTGATTTGCCATGCAGGAAAATGTGAGCAATGTCATTACCGGTAAATAAATATCAATAACATACAGTCCAATAATTCTTACGTTTGATGTGAGCGTGCCTCTGGTGGTATGTGAGACTGCCTAAATCCAGTAATTTAATTTTTAAGAACTGTTTGTTTGTTTTTTTTGCAGTCATGTACCGGTAAGTAACGTTTTCATCACATTTGTTTTTGCAATACATTTCAATTGAATAACAGCTTAAGTACATTTTCCCCCGACATTTAAGCACAGTGTAAAATCAAGTCAAGTACAACTTTATTGTCAAATGTGCTATACAGCACAGATGAAATTTATTCCCTCTCAAACAGACAACAAGACAACATACTGTGGCTTTCAATATTATCAAATAAACTTTGATGAACATTCTCCCTCGCTGCTGTACTTTAATGTTGGCCATAAATATTTTTGTATCGCAGAAAGGATTGTGTCCATCATTGGAGGTTCCATTCTGCTCATTAGAGGTTAAACTTTAACCTCTAATGAGCAGAGTCACACCGTTTAACCGTTAAACGGTGTGACTTACATTCTGTACTTGGTTTCATGTCTATCAGTTGTTGCTGAAACTGTCTGACACCATCTTTAATCTTGGCCAGCTGGTTCCGCAGTTGCATTTCTGAAGGACGAAGCAACAAAATCGAATGAATAGAAACACAATCACATCCCCGAGGGTGTGTTAGTGGCGAGATGTACATGCTGCGACTCACTTTCTGCACTTCTCTGTTCAACCAGTGCTTTCTCATACTCGTCCAGCTCTGTTGCCATGTCGGTCCATCCATTTTTCTTCCACTGGAAAATCAGCGACCTGTCTTTTTCCAACTTGTCAACCCTGGGAATAAAAGGACATTAAAAAAAATAAATTAAACCAGAGTTTCAAATGAACTTATAGTTCATTTTGTTTTCCTCGAAAGACACACAAAAATCTCCTGTAACTTCAGTTTTAGTGAGCGTGTAACTCTACAATTGTACTTTGTTTTTTCAATGCCTTTTTTGTGAAGGATACCAGTGATGCAAAGAAGAGTACGACAACCATAGATACCAAAATAGTATTATGACATGGTAAAGCGCTACATGTGACTCTCTCCATGCTGCTCTGTACAGATTTCAGCCCTGTGAGTATTTCTATTTCCTATGGGGAAAAGAAAACGTATTCTACATAACATATGAAAAAATAGTCTAGAAAAGCATCCCCAAACAATTTTCAATGTTAAAAATTGCGCTGGGATCCTAAAGCATTAAACTTACAGCCTCCTGGTGGTTTTGGCTTCCCTGAGAAACTGCGTGGCTTTCAGTCTGGACTCTCTCTGTTCCACACAGCCTGTGTCAGCAGGGGAGGATGGAGGGTCCGAATCCCCCTGCTTTATGCAATAATGTGCAGGCGCATCTCAGTAAGCTTTATTTCAGTCGTTTCTCACACACGCACGCACGCACGCACACACACAGACACACACATATAACTCACTATAATAATACTAATAATACTACTAATAATAATATGACGTCACATAAGCGACATCAAAACAAAAGCAACTAACGACAACCATACAATGTTTTAAACGTGTGTACTGTACTGTATAACAATGACTTAATTTTAAAAGTATAAATATAATGCACTAGTGTTTTTGAAAAGCCTATCGTTAATAACTGGTAAATTTTAGTCTGGTTGAATTTTTAGCGTTAACGTTAACCAACCGGCGGGTTGAGAAATTACTCCTTACATTGTACGCACCCTTTAAGAATTACAAACTAGAAAAACCGAAATGAACATCCTCTGCTGCTTTGTACGCACACCTTAACTGCCACAAAATAAGTTAAATAATATATTGAAGTCATGTATATCGGCGACTTAACTGTGATAGTTACCGAGGAATGTTGACGGGCGGTTGCTATGGCTGCCATGTTGGATTGGGGCATTGGAATGACACAAACAGAAAAGCGCTTTGCGGAAGAGGAAACTGAGAAGTTTTACGCCTAATATCCAGCAGAGGGCGCTGATTGCACAGTACTGTAGTCGTGCTCAGTAGCCCTCTCTGTTATCTGTAGTGTGGAGATGACAACAGATTAAAAAAAAAATCTCAATTAATTTGATCTCTACAAATCTATAATAATCATTGAGTTTTTATATTGTTTTAAGTATTTCATTGAGATTTTTGAGGGAGGTCAGCTCAAAAGTTTCTCCATGTGTTAGCAAGCTAAACAATGGATAATATGGTTGTGTCAAGGAGAACAATCCATCAGACACAACCCACATCAAGGAATATAGCAAATTAAAGCCCTTGAGGAGGACCTTCTTGCTCTGTAACGATGTTGTGAAGTCTGTCAAAGTAAAAAATAAAATAAAATAACAATTAAACAGCTAATTAACCACTATAGATAGACTTGCACCAGGCTTCTTGCGGCAGCCTTTTGATGTATCAGGGCCAGGAGCTATAATAAAAGTCAAGTGACAGGCACCAAGAGTATATATAGACACCAGATTCCATTATTGAGTGCACATATCGAGGATGTGGTGTCTCCCACGGGAGCTGTCACGTTGCTGCAAATAGCAGCCGCTCCTCCTCGACAACGACCATTTCCTGTCCTTGTCCTTGGCTAAACCAAATTGATATATGCCACTCTTCTAGAGTGTGAAAACACATGCTACTCATTAACTGGCAAAGTGTCTTGACACTTTGGGACAGGCACGTGCATACATCGAGATCAAAGGGTACTAGAGCCACCAACTTCTCTCTTCCTGAAGAAAAAGTGCCATTGACTCTGGGGCATTTTTTTTTCACACAGACATGTACAAGAAGGAGGGATGTGGGGGGATTTGGAAAATTAAAAGGTGGAATGGGAATGCACTGAACATTAAAGAACGAAAGTATTGAATTGGTCCATAAATTAGGAAATTATAAGTAATTCCCACCAAAATTTTCATTTGGGTCTTTTCATTTGAAATCTTGAATTGGTCAAAAAGGTGTGGAAACTAGAAGTAGTTCCCCTGAAATGTTCATTTTGGGCTATTACCGGTACTTTTGGAACATTTTGGAATAGAAATGAGCTGAACAGTTTCAAAATGGAATGGATGAAATTGGTCAAAAAATGAGGAACTTAGAGGTAAATCCCCCAAATGTAATTTTTGGGCTTTTGTTGAGAAATTTGGGGAAAAGAAATTGAATAGGAATTGAGTTGAACAGATTTAAGTGGCTTGAAGCAGTCGAAAAGTGTCGCAACGAAAGGTCATTGCCCCTAAAATGTTAATTCAGGGCTTTTATGAGGAAATTTTGAAAAAAAAAACATGGGAATCGGAATGAGCTGAATAGTTTAATGTCGAAACGGTTTGAATTGGTCCCCAAAATGTTCATTTTGGTCTTTTATTTTGAAATTTGCAACAAACACACCAAAAAGCAATAAACCACATTGTGTCATATATCAAGTTTAAAGCCCTTGACGAGGGCTTCCTAGATCTGTAACTGTTCCCAATTCTCCCTTGTACCAGTACTGCAGTAAGCTAAAAAACCTCACAAGGGCGAAGAAGATCAACTCTGGAGTTCAGTGATGCCTCATGTCACATCTACGCAATAATTTGTCCCAAATTCAATTCCAGTGTGAACTCAATGGCTCCACAGCAATCCAATGGAAACCCCAGTTGACCTCCTATTTGTTCTGCAGAACACTAAGTGCTTTAACTTCAGGCCTCTGCTGACTAGCCTGCAGAACATCAAAAGCGATTCATTTTTTTTTTCTGCATGTCATGACTTGGTTGTTTGAAGCCTCATGAAAGCACATCATTTGTTCAGTCACAGCAACGTGACTTATATTATGTGAATGTTCACCGAGGATATGTTGTGTGTTTCTGTGTTAGAAAACAAGCAGCGGTTGCGGCCCTGTTTCATCTTTGAGAGGTCGCGGTCGTCAGACAGAAAAGACAATGAATGAAGACTCGCGGGAGCAGAGGTGATAGGAGGGTGCGAAGCAGCAGAGCCGACAGCAGACGTGTCCGCCGGGCTGTTTGCATTTGCGCCGAGTAGACACTCGGTAGTGCACAGGTGCTGCCACTCTACCCCTGCTGTCATATGAAAGGAAGCGACACTGGCGCCACCCATGTGGTGACAAGCGCTCTTACGCTGACAGATTTTCAACTGCTTTTAAAAGACCACTGGCGAGTCTTGGTAAGACACTCTCCCTCACTACCAACACACCTGTCTCTCACGAACAACAGATTAGAGACCGACCCATCACTCTCTAACTACTTAGCCAACTTTCTTCATTTTGCCACCTACTACATCTGTTGCAATTACATTGTATTTAGAAATACATATGATAAAAAGGGGCGGCCCTGTGGTTGCCTGGTTTGCGCGTCTGCCTCACAGTCCAGAGGTGCAGGGTTCGATTCCGGCTTCCGGATTTCCTGTGTGGAGTTTGAATGTTCTCCCCGTGCCTGAGTGGGTTTTCTCCGGGTAATCCGGTTTCCTCCCACATTCCAAAAACATTCGTGGCAGGCTGATTGAACACTTCAAATCGTCCCTAGGTGTGAGTGTGAGCGTGGATGGTGGTTCGTCTACGTGTGCCCTGCGATCGGCTGGCAACTGGTTCAGGGTGTACCTCACCTACTGCCCAAACTCAGATGGGGTAGGCTCTAGGATGCCCGTGATCCTCTTGGGGATAAGTGGATTAAAAATAGATGGGATTTATATACTGTACATTGTATATCATTTTTATGAATACAATATTTTAGAATCAATTCCAGCTCCGGCCTCCCTGTGTGGAGTTTGCATGTTCTCCCCGGGCCTGCGTGGGTTTTCTTCGGGTACTCCGGTTTCCTCCCACATTCCAAAAACATGCATGGCAGGCTGATTGAACACTTTAAATCGTCCCTAGGTGTGAGTGTGAGCGCGGATGGTGGTTCATCTGTGTGTGCCCTGCGATTGGCTGGCAACCAGTTCAGGGTGTCCCCTGCCCCTGGCGACCCTTGTGAGGATAAGCGGATCAGAAAATGGATGGATGGATGGAATATTTTAGAAGTGATGTTGGGAGATGACAGATGGAGTGTTATCATTTGCACAATTTACCCAAAAGGCGAGTCAAAGCAAAGCAATGTTTATTGTGAGCTGTCATTTGCAGCAGGATCATGCTCGCCGGTGACGGACACCAGCAGCGGGTTGGAACATCCATCATAGTCTCTCTGGACACTGGATATGTGCATGTGCGTCATGACCATGACAAGCTGTTTTTAACACGAACCAACTGCACTCCCCTCAGTATTAGGTTTTAAACGTAAATGAGAATGTATTGGACAAATGCTGATAAGTACTTCATATTTAATAAAGCTGGGGGAGCCAACGTTCATACATCGTTTTTCTATAGCACTTTTCAACATTTAAGTTGTGGGTGAGCTGGAGTCTGTCCCATCTGAATTGCAGGGTCAAGGCCTTTTCACACTGCACTTAGCACAGTGCGGTGTGGGGTCAACCAAGCCATTCCTTGTGTAAGTGCGGCTATGGCACGACGATTCAATTCTCTGCCATCTATCTATCATGTGCCTTGGGCTTTCTATCCATCTATCCATCTATCTATCAGTCCGCCTGCGCTCCCGTTCGTCCGTCCAACCGATTTAAACAATGACAGTGACATATAAAAAAAGCAAGTTAGTCTGCTTTAGATGTTTGCATTCTAGCTGTAGTTGAGACGATGTAAAAAAAATAAAACGAAAACTATTAGAATGGTTCTTGCCAATCTTAAAAATTGCCGACTTTGATTCCAAGGGAGGGAAAAATCTCCAAATTCGGCCTGCTTGCTGTCGTGTGGCTTGATGTAGCTGCAGAGACAACTGAAGAAGCCTTTTGAGAGAAGCTGAAATGTTTTCAACATCAAAGACGTTGAGTGGCCTTTGAATTTAACACCCGTAGATAATCACATTAGTGAAGTCAAATACGATACAAGACGTCTTTATTTTGTCTAGCGCTTTCACAGTCAACACATGAATTGAAAATCATTATTCTGGAGATGACGAAATCAATAAAGATGAAAAAGTATGTGGGCTACCACTACGCTTCTGCCTCCACTTCGATAGCAAAAAACATATTTTCCTAGATTCAATAACCCGGTTGTCTGATGTGACTTTTGACTACATAATGATGTCACCGGTTAACAAAATCATCTCATTATGGACGAGGCTGTTATAATTTTGAAATTCCAACCTGGGGTCATCCACCTTGTCTCATTCATGCTTTCAACGACAGCGGCTGGACTGAATGTCATCACTTCAAATGTGCCTGCTGACTTTCCCAGTTGGGTAACACTGGTGCTGCACAAACATAGCAGAAGCTGCGTTAAATCAAACGCAGTTGGTGCGGGAAGCGACACCGTCGGATTAAATTGTGGATTTGTTTCCTGGAGATAGCTCGGGTAGGTCATCTACAATGTAATAAGGTTCCAGCTTGGATTTGGAGGTGTGAATTCATGTGCTTCAGGTGTTCATGTCGATCAGAGTTGATGTTTGAAACTGCTCAGTTTTTTTTCTTCCCTCATTACAATAAAACAAACAAAAGAAGCGGATATTCAGTGTGACCAATTGAGCAAGTTTTCTGGTCTGTTTGGTGACTTTCACAAGCCCAGAGCAAGTCACTTTGAAAAGCAATAAAATCGAATGACTTTTTGTGGTGTCATTGGAGACCTCTGAAGATGCCAAGACTCCTTCCAGAGAACATGTTCACCTCTTGGCTTCTAGACTGCAGAGGAATGGTCAGCTGTGGTTAATTTAACAATCTAGAACCCATTAAAAAATTATTTCACTCATGGAGGCAAAAATTCACTAAGCCACCAAATGACATATAATCAATTCGTCCTGTCGCATCTGTACATGCTGCACATGCAGCGGACTTAAGTCACTTATGTCACAATTCTGCACAATTCATTTTTTAAACTATTTTCTTCACTATTTATTTTTTAATTTACTAAATACTTAGCTTGTGTAACTACATACTAGATTGGCAACCCAATTCTACTATGTACACAAAATAAAATGCTTGGGTGTTTTTCTAACCCGCACGCTGTGTAGCTGTGGATTTTGAGCAGATTAGGTTCCTTTCACCCAGAACTGGGTTAACTATTTTGACATGTTTTTAAATAGTCACAAAAATATGTTTAAGGCTACATAAAGCCATCCCCGAATCAAATTTTCTGATGACCAGTGATTTTTTTTTTCCTGCAAAGGCCAAATGAGACGATGCAGGTGGAGCCCACGTTCGCTGCCGACACCAAACCACCTGCCACAGAGCTGAACGGGCGACTCATCGGGTCTGCCTACATTCCTCTGAGAATTCTGTTGCCTCTGATGGGGTATTCCTTTTTTTTTCCTGTCCGTCAAATCGCCACGTACTGTACAGTCTCCTCGGAGTATTTCACCGCTGTGACTCACAGCCGAGGATGTGGGCGTAAATATTTTGTAAAAAGGTGCTGGAATAAAAGAGCAGCCGCGACTGGAAGCACAGCCTGGACTATGAAGACTTATTTAAAGCCTCATCGGGAGGTTTCTGTCATTCAAATCCTTCGCTTCACTTTGCAGCACATGCCCATTTGAACTCGGTTGCTAACCAAAACAGCAGCACCAAAGGACATAAACAGCTCCTCAGATCAGATTCATGCCTGGTAAGGCACTACTCCTCTGGAGTCGGATATAAAAGTACAAACCCAAAAATAGAAGATTAGCCTTGAGTTCAATTTTGCGCTTCATTGAAACATATTTTCAGTATTTGTTTTCAAAGCTTTTAATAAGGTTTCAATTCCACACTGTTCAACAATCTGAAACGTCACATTCACTGTTGATTGGTTGTTCGTTTTTTTTTTTTTTTGGAGATTTCTCTTTTTGTAATTTCACATAAAACCGTAAAATTTTGAATAAAACCTGAAATGACCTAGTTGTGTGATATCATATTTCTGACATATCTAACAAACCAATTCATGTCAAAAACAGTCGAGAATTTGACCAGTTATGTTGGCTGTGGCACCGTACATGAAGAACCGAGTGGTTTTCCCGTGCCTGCATGGGTTTTCTCCGGGTATTCTGGTTTCCTCCCACATTCCAAAAACATGCATGGCTGGTTCATGGAACACTAAATTGTCCCTATGTGTGAGTCTCAGCACGAATGGTCGTTCATCTATGCGTTGCCTGCGATTGGCTGGCAACCAGTTCAGGGTGTCCCCCCGCCTCCTGCCCGAAAACAGCTGGGATAGGCTCCAGCATGCCCCACGACCAATGTGAGGAGAAGCGGATCAGAAAATGGATGAATGGATGGCATGGGACATAGAACTAAAATGGAACATAATTTAATGTCATCGTCATCAGTTGTTTTTTTCTTACGCTTCATATGCAGGGAAAAGGATATAACACCAGGGGGCAGCAGTGAGGCCGGCATACTTAGTTGTTATTTTCGAGATCACGTGCACGGACGCAGCAATTTAGCTGTGGGCTTGGCAATGTACAACATGCCTGGAGCTGAACTTAAATCATGCTGACTCATGCAAGAATACACACACACACACACACACACACACACACACACACACACGAAATAGTGCGTGCAACTATCATAAAAAAATCATATCCATTGATTTTATTGTGCGATTGTTCCCAATTAAAGCGGACATCATGCTTGACGCGTAAACTACGCAGCCGTCGTGTTTTTTTATGTTCATAACGCGACATAATTTAAAGTTAAACTTGAACTTCCTGTTCTACTTTCCAATGTACAAAGTAGTTAAAGTGGAAGCATAAGGACTCAACATATACCAACCGGGACAGCATTGCTTCAAATCAAAATGTCTGACTTCCAGTTCAAATTTCAGACATTGGTTCTTGTGACTTTTTAGTGCATCTTGTCCTGATTGACACGTCCACCAAAATTTCTGTCCGTGTGAGAAACCGATCATTTCTTTCCAACTTTCGAGAATGAGTTTTGGAGGGGTCATATTCTGGACGCCGACAATACATGTCCCTGTGTTGAACTTTGGATTCATTTAGCCAGCTAATTCTCGGACTATTTATAAAACGTCTTGTTTTGACAGCTGACTCAAAAAGCAGAGGGTCTTGATGAAAGCACGAAATTACCCACTCTCTCTCTCTAAATACGTATATAATATACAAACCTGTGACTTGACGGGATGAGTTGAGCCGCGCTATAGACGAGTATCAGATTCGCAGCCCATTGATCGGCACGTTAATACTCCAACCATCTATTTTAGCTCTTATGTAACGGGTCACGTTTCCCCATCTTCACTCGCTCGCTCCATGCTGAGTCCACCCCGCCTTCTTGTTTTACACACAGCAGGTGCTGCCACCCGATTGGTCTTTTTCGGGAAAAAGGTGACACGTTTGGCCGCCTTCACAGCAATTAGGGACACTTTCCGACTTCAGATGTGGAAAACGCCACGCCACGTGTCAGTTGGAATGAAGCACGCTGAACAAACAGCATTGAGGGACAACAAGGTCCTCCGGTGTTTACTTCTCAGGTGTTGGCTGTTGTAAAAAAAACAAAATCAAAACAAAACTTTTTTTGTTTGTTTGTTTTTTGTTTTATTTGTTGTCATTGTGTTAAATTTTCCATATCAATAACACTATCAGTCCTGTATCGTTGCGTACTCAAGAGTGAACACTCGCATTGGTATCGGTCTGAAATAAAACTGGTATCGAATCTCGCGAATATATATTTGCATGTTATTGGTATGCAAAAAAAAAATAAAAAATACAATAGGTTATCCCTTAGTTTTGTTTTTTCTTCCAACGAATCCAGTTACTCAACCAACGACCTATATAGGAGATAATATCTCGTATTAAAATGTCAGACACTACTCTGTCACAAACATCCATGTCAAGTTCACGCGAGAACGTCGGCGTGTCGAAAATGAAAAGACGACGGACACAGCGGGAGCTGAGTATCACGATGTTTCACCGCAACACATTTGTCTTTCTGTTTGCAAGAAATTCTTACGAAAATCCGAGACAGCTCAGGGAAATTGAATAGACGAGCCCAGACCCTGGGAACAGACGAGGAATCTCCCGCACGTGAGCAAAGTCAACAAAAGCGCACTTTGCCCTCGCTGAAAATATCCCCCTGGCGGGTTCCTCGATCAGCCGATACGTTTCTTCAGGTTTCATAAGGGAAAGGAAACACGCAGGAGTCATTTCAGTGTGTGTGCATGAGTCTATCCCGAGCTATAAATACTGATTTGCTGCAGCGCCTGGAAGGGGACACCGAGCACGCTACGTTCTCAAATTGTCTTTAGGATGCTCACTCGCTGCTTGTTCAGCTTTTTCCAAACTGGGGGTTGCGGGCCGAAAATAAGGCCACCTGGATTCGTTTGCTGATCGTCAGAGCATTTTATTTTACATTGCTATGAATGAATTCTACCTTGCACAATTTATATCATTAATAGCTTATGCTATTGTTTAGATTGTCAAATATTTTAAAGGTCCGTTCCACATGGCTTGCAATTCATTTGTTGGATTAAAATTTTTTTAACCCTTTCAGGGACATCGATTGCGACAGTGGACATCTTATCGGGTTACAGGGTGCATCAAAGGGTTAAACAATTTTTTTGGTCATACTCATTTTAATTAAGAACGTATTTTCAGCCATTTTGAGCCACATTGCATTGCATGCATTCAATCAATTTTAGTAACTGATAACTTTTAATAAATATGAGGAATTTAATGACACAATTGACATTGCAAAGCGGATGTGGAAAGTGATCATTCTCAAAACTTTAGCCACATCGTGCATTTGATTTGACTATTTTCCTTTAAAATCTTTCTTTTATCATTTATATAAGACAGTCTTCAAAAATATATATTTTTAAATCCTTGATCTGCATCGCTTGGCATTTATTTTTATTTATGCAGTAATTACAGTGGTCAACACAATTGTATTAATGTATACACTTTTTTTTAAAAAAAAGAGATGCAAATAAACTTTGAGATGCATTTTTTTTTTTTGCACTGATTCCAAATCTTCCCTTATTTTTTTCACAGCATACCAGTGGAGTTCATCTTTGATCCGCTCTCGCGGCCTTAACAGGTTGACACGATCACATGACTGTTGTGATTGTGTTGTCGCTCTTCGCCTGGAGTGCTATAAATACAATGGATGTCACTTGGAGACAGTGTAAAGACAGAAACCGAGTCTGGTGACTGAGTCCCAGCAGGTACCCACACGTGGCGGCCCGGGCTTAATGTAGGGCACCTTCCCAACTGGGCATTTATTCTCCACTAAATATAGACAAAGCCACAGACATAAGCTGAGCTCAGATCAGTGGCAAAAAGCCACGGAAGCTACAACCAGCAGAAGACTGAGGGCCTGATTTACCGAGATTCCAAATTGCTTACTCACTCACAAATGTGTCTGATGTCGGCAACAGGTGGTAAAGTGGTGGAAACCGCTGTATTTAATTTTTAAAGCACAGTACAAAGTTTGAAGTGATGGAATCGGAAGTGTGAGTAGAAGACTAACTTAAGAATTTCCATGCATCTATTTTCTGATCCGTTTATACTCACAAGGGTCACGGGGCGTGCTGGAGCCAATCTCAGCTATTTTAGGGCAGGAGGCGAGGGACACCCTGAACCGGTTGCCCGCTAATCGCACAGCACACTTGATTTTTGTCCCAGTGAAGTCAAAACTATTTTCAACAAGTGCAAAATACCGATTCTCGTTGTCGACTCTCATTTTGCCTACGCTTTATTGTCATAGTTATGCACGTGTACAAAAACAGAACTTCAGGATGCCACCTCCAAAGGCAGAAAGTTGCCAGTTTGACTGCCTCTCCATTCGGTGTCATTGTCATTTTACAGAACAGCATTTATTACAGCTGATGTTACCTTCGAAGGTGAAAATTTGTCAGGGTTGAGATCATTCTCTTATTTTATTTTGTTTGTACCAACAAGAGAAAAAGACCAGTTTTTCCAGGCAGTCTAAAAGGAGTTTCTACTACAACCACATAAAAACTGCCCTTTCAACTTTGCCCTTTTGCCACGGCACTTCACGAAAACTCTGACTTGACAAAACAACCCCACACAAAGCCAACGCACATACGTAGCTTATCTCGAGATAATGCGTGTTTATGTTTTGATGAGTCACTAAGTTCACAGCTGACCCGCTATGAATCACAGCCACGTGACGTCTTGCAGGGTTTATTTATATCACGGGTGTGGTTAACGAACCGCCACGTGACGTAAAAGATACAGCAAAGGGTCATTTTCAAAACAGTTAAGAGTGACTTTTAACGGAGGAAGTCAGCAGCCATGAATCACTGTGGCGGTCTTGGCTTGCGGGAAAGTTGAACTGCAACAGGCAAGATGGAGATCACGTTTTTATCTGGGTCGCTTCTCGGAACCAAGTGGACACACAAGACAAGTAAACCATGTGATGCGTACAGGTTAAAGGGTTTCTCCGGACACAAGAATTGAGTTGAAAATGTTTTCTGAGGTGGCGTTCTCTGCTAAAATGTCTCATCAGTGGAAGTGTAAATGTCACAGCAGATGATTAGGAAATTACGCTCAGACACTTCCAAGCATGACCCCTCCCCCCCGCCTCACTTAACCCCTCCCCCACACACATTTAAATTAGCATTTTAATACCTTTGTATCATAGTCTCATATTTTGCTACTTAAAATTTTTAAACCTTATTATCAATGTAAAAAATGTTCAATTGAAATGACCTTTTCTGATTTTACAAATCATCAAATCTCAACACATTGAAGTACTCTCGGGATTAATACCAAATATTTTCATGTTTAAGATTTTTTGATACGTTTGATAACATTTCAACATTAATAGATGTCTTGATCAAAACTTGACACAAAATGGTCATTTTTGCCTTTCAGATTTGCTGACATCGCGGTATATCTGAACATTTCTGACTGTTTGAAAACATTCAGGACAAATGTTTAAAACACTTTTTTTTTAACATCTGAGCAAATGTATACATTTGAGCACATCCAGTATTAATTGGAAAAAAAAGGATATTTTTTTTTGTTTTATTTCCTGATGCATTTGATAGGTAGTTTAAGAACTGCCAGTAAGAATTTTTTTTAAAATCATTTTGAAATTTTTCTGATGTATTTGAAAACATTTTTTATATCTGGAAACCCTTTCAGCAGAAGGGCTCATTTTTATGAGCATTTAATCTATTTTTGAGAAGATTTCAAACTCCGAATAGCTTTCATTTTATACAAATATTAAATTGTCACTTTTTTCTTTTACATATGAGATTTCAAATTTTTAGAGCGCTTTCGATGCATTGGTTAAAAAAAAGAAGCACTTTAACAATTTAAAATGAAAGTAATACAAAAAAAGTGTCACATTTGTTTAAATTCGAGCAATTTCGCATAGAGCGTTTAACACCCCCCCACACACACACACACGCAAAAAAAAACCCGTTGTGTGGCTGTGTGGGGACATCTTTGTAAAATAGCTTCTGATCGAGGTTCAAAAACTGTCAACAGGAACTTGCACAGAAAAGGAGAAGAGGCACGCACAAGTGCAACATGGGTTTATTTTCAAACTGATTCATTAAGATGCGAACAGGATTAATGCTGTGTCCAATCTTAAACTCCGCCCTCAGTAAAGTGCTGATTCAGACCAAGTTGCCCCCATGAGTCATCATATTCCCTCCCCCCCCCCATTTCACACTGTCCGGTTGAAGAAAAACAGGGTGGGGAAAAAATTATCCACTGTGACATGATGAAAAAGCCCTTTTTTTCTTCGTCCAGCCATTCAAAAGCCACACATCCAATTAAAAAAAAACAAACAAAAGCGAGAATGTGCAGACATGATCATTCGCAAAGCTTCACTGTTGCGAAACGAAAAACCAGCGGCGGCGGCCATCTTGGAACGCTGTCTTCGAAAGACGGCCATTTTGGGATTGGACAAAATGTGAGTCCCGACTGTGGCGATGAGGTAAACAAATGAGATATATTGCACAGACGAGTAAATGAAAAACAGTCACTTTCCAACAGCCTAGCCTGTGCATAGAAGGAATTGAATAAAGCACTTTTGGTGTTAGCGGACCCCCACGCCCCCCCACGACCCCCAGCCAGCCTTGCCTTGTAAATGTAAAGCTTCTTTTTTTAATGGCTTCTTCTGTAGAATGCACACCAACTTTGTAAAAAAAAAAAAAAAAAAAAGAAAACGAACATGATTGAGAACGTTGACAACCATGATGGGACGAGGAAAAAAAATTAAAGACCTGAAAAGTCCCCGCAAAATAAAAAATTGAAACAAAACAAACAACAACAAAAAAAAAAAAAAACACCATCAAAAACAAAAACATGGAGAAAAATCTCTCAAGTGTTGTTCTGTAGTAATAAATAGTGTGCCAATTTTTTTTTTCCTGGAGCCCCCCAAAAACAACAAAACAAAAAAAGTATAAATCCATGTCATGAATCCAATCCTGTTTGTTGCATTGATTTGGAGTTCAAGCCGCCATTTGGTTTTCCACGCAACCATTTCCAGTCATTATCTGTGGAGCAACACGAAGGCCTCCAGTTTTTCCGGGATGTTCCCCTGGTAGCGGAGGCCATGCTTGATGATGACACGAGCGGCCAGGCACTGCAGCGTGGTGTGGTTGATGGGCTGAACGACGTTGCGCGCGAGCTCCTTTTCGTCCAGGAGCTCGCAGGCCGTCTGTTGGAAGGCGTTGGTGCTGTCGAAGTGAGCGCCGCCCGACACCAGCATGTTCATGATGTCGGCGTGGCCGTTGGACGCGGCTATGTGGAGTGGGCTGGCGGGCCGAAGTGGTCGGGGGTTTAAAAAAAAAAAACAAAAACAAAAAAAACAGCGGTATAACACACTGTGGGTCCAAACCCTTTTTCCTACCCACCAGCGAGCAATTTTCAAGCACATTTTAAGTCAAGGAATTTTTTTAAAAAAATTTTATCGATAACTGGGGATTCCCGAACGATACCCATGCTCCCTCTGGTGGTATCCAACAGAATTACTGAATTAAACACTCAACTCAGCGCAATGTTCGAGCAGCTAAAACTTTTAAACTTGTGAAATACAACTCACATATATTTAACTTTTAAAATACTTTTGCATTTCATCTTTTAGAAATTAAAAAAAAAACATTTAGGGAACATTTTTTTAACTTGTTTTCTAGCTACAAATTCAGCAACTTGATATTCCAAACTTAACATGAAATTCAAGTACCGAATTATTGTTATAAAAATTAACTGAGGAATGAGAAGGTGAGCTGAGACAAACCTGTTGTGGTCGTCATCTCGACTGTCGACGTCGGCGCCACACTCGAGCAGGATGGCGGTGACGGTGAGCGAGGGGAATTTGCAGACCGGGTAGCGGCCCACGCAGGTGGTGTTGCGGTCGGCAGCCAGGTGGAGCGGACTGAAGCCGTTCTTGCCCCGTGGCTGAAGTTTCAGAAACCTGCACACGTGCAAAAGAATTTTTTTTTTTTTAAATAATAAGTAAATAAACAATCTTGGGTTGTGGTGTACCATAATGTATCACTGAAATGATGTATTAAAGACAAATCAGAACAATTTTTGAATGCATATTAAAAGAGATGCTGTAATGTAATAATTAATCAAAATACAAATTTCGACTGATTCTACTATTTTCGGACTTCTAGTAGGCTCCAGAAAATAGGATGTCAATTTTAGTAGTATGCAATTTTTCTACTAAAATTCTGCGTGTAACTCAAATTGTTTTTAAACAGGGACATTTCATTTGTAATACATTTCTTACTTAGTTAATACATTCTTTCAATTTCTAATTCTTAAAACATTTTAAGCACTTCATGTATGAATTGAATTTTTTTTTAATCACTTAAATTGTTGGAGGGATTTTTTTTCCAATAATTGAAGCATTTCTTGATAGAATGTGAACTTTAATTTTTTTTACATTTTTTTTTAAGCAAATTTCAAATATACTTTCTGTCTGACCTGATTTTTTTTTTTTAAACAGGTATAACATGCGTTTTAAATTGTAATGTATTTCTCCATCAATTAATACATTTAAAT
The DNA here is from genome assembly GCF_001891065.2 of Hippocampus comes. NCBI lineage: Eukaryota > Metazoa > Chordata > Actinopteri > Syngnathiformes > Syngnathidae > Hippocampus > Hippocampus comes. The sequence continues at coordinate 318,742 of NW_017805832.1, forward strand.
CGATTTGACCAATTTCCACATCCAAAAATTAAAACAGTATCTTGTGCAAAATCTCATTCGTCTTGGTACAGTCTGTGCAGACCTGGACCGTACCTGTAGATTGTCTCCTTTTTGAAGTGGTCCTGCTCCGTAGTGCACGGCACCTTCTCCAATAGACAGATGAGGTGCAGGATGATGGACAGTGCCTTGCTGAGCTGGGCGGGGTCCGGCGGCAGCGAACGCCTCTGGCTGATGGCGCGGTCGATCTCCAGCACGCTTTTGGACAGGATGCCCATCAGGTCCTCAAAGGACACGGACGTGCCCAGTAGGCCCTTGGCACGGTCCTGCAGCATGAAGGAGAAGAGCTCGGCGAACGACAGCAGGCTGGACGCCGTCATGGGGCTCAGGGGGTCCAGGTTGCTCTGCTGCATATCCAGGGCGTACTTCCACAGGTTGATGCAGCGCTCAAAGTTGCCCGAGTCGGCGTAGACGGCGCCACGGTATCGGATGTAGTAAGACGTGTCCGGATGCTGTGGGCCCAAGATTCGCTCGCGGATGAGCAGGGCCTGCATGCGCATCTCATCGGGATCCGAGATGAGTCCATCCAGTTCCTCTCCATTTGTCACCTGGGGGAATGGACGGCAGGGTTACTCCCCAATTTCCAAAGCACCCAGGGACCATTAAAGACCCTCCTGAAACTGCTTGCATAGTTCGGGTCCCGAGTATGGAGGCTCGAGGACCCGAGTGAAATCACTTGGTTTCTTACGACTAAACAGGGGCGTTCCGTCAGGGCCTCCAAAGCCTTTTCTTACAGGCCCAAACACTGTCAAAAGCACAGATCTACTTTTACAACTTAAATCACCTTTTGGATTCCCCGAATCATCGATAGAATAATTGATCGGATAATCTACTGCAGCAAGATTCATTTGTGACAGCCCTAGCTCAATTGACACTAAATCCACATCATGACAGGATACACGAAAAATTTAAAATAACCACTTCTATGACTAGTAGAGGTTAGGGGGTGGTTTTGGTTTGAGGTTGGTCGATGAACTCCAAATTTCCAACTCATCCAAGGGAATTCCCTGACTAAATGAAAACAAATATACTAGACAGAGGAGTGACGCTTAAATGCAAAAGATGTGCGCTGTCATCATTGGGTGTGGACAGAGCCCGGGGGTGAAGTTTGATGATTCCCCATTAAACAGGAAATTCGGGTTTCATTTCGCATCATGATTTTTTTTTTTTTTTAAAGTCATGAGGACCCATGCCTGAAAAGACACTTGGAGTCTGCAGTTTATTCAAATTTGGGACAAGTGGAACAAGTCATTTGGCTTTGCTCCGATTGCTCCAAAATTAAAAACCTCAAAAATATGACGGATGGTACAAACCCAATTCCAATGAAGTCGGGAGGGTGTGTTAAACATAAATAAAAACACAATACAATTATTTGTAAATCGTGGTCAACCTCCATTTAATTGAACATACTACAAAGGCGAGATATGCAGAGGTGCAGGGTTCAATTTGGGCTACGGCCTTCCTGTGTGTGTGGAGTTTGCATGTTCTCCCTGTGCCTTGGTGGGTTTTCTCCAGGTACTCGGGCTTCCTCCCACATTCCAAAAACATGCATGGCAGGCTGATTGACCACTCAAAATTGTCCCTAGGTGTGAGTATGAGCACGGCTGGTTGTTCGTCTCTGTGCGCCCTGCGATTGGCTGGCAACCAGTTCAGGGTGTCCCCCGCCTACTGCCCAAAGACAGCTGGGATAGGCTCCAGCACCCCCCGCGACCCTTGTGAGGATAAAGCGGTTCCGAAAATGGATGGATTGATTCCGTTTTTAATTATGTTTAACACATCATCCATTGGAATTGGGTTTGTAGACACATTTGAGTTTGTGTTGTGTATGTGTGGGGGGAGGATTGAAGAAAAATGTGGTGACTTGCCATAAAATACAGAACAAATCTTTCAGCTGCATGAAATCACGTTCGCCACTGTTGCGAAAGTTTGACCGACTTACCTCCCGGGCATAGTCGTATGCCATGATCAGCTGCTTGGGTTCGGGTTTATGGACCACGCTGTTGCTGTCTATGTATCTTAAGTCCATGGCTTTTTTCCAGTATTTCAAGGCTCCCAGCAGGTCCCGCTTTTTATCCACAAACGTGGCCCCCAGGAGCTCAAGGGCGTCGATGCGCTCCTTGTGGCTCGTCTAAGCGAGAGCGAGGAGTCAATTTTTTTCTTTTCTTTTCCGAGAGAGCATCAAAGGCAAGACACTGCATCGGCCCGGTTGGAAAGCCTCACCTGGTGGTGCGCGGTCAGGTAGTCGACAATGTTGGTGTGACCCGTGACGCTGGCGGAAAGTAGGGGCGTCATACCGTAGCCGTCTTGCTCCATGGATGCCCTGAACTGCAGCAACATCCGCATGATCTCCAGACTGCCTGACTCGGCGCAGTCGTGAAGTGCCGTGTTGCCTGAAAAGACGACCACAAAACAAAAAAAGATGAAATTTCAAGGGAAGTGAATTGAAAACTTCGATAATAAAAGGAAGACTTAAATTGAGTGTCGTTTTCTCTGGCTTTACCGGCGGGCATGATAATCCGTGAATTTATAGGTTGCAATTCTGTCTGGTGTTTGCAATTGGATGGCATAGTCGATTCGATCTAAACTTGTCTGAAGTCAGCTCGGGGAAGCTGAGCTACATCCATGCAGACCACCGCTATGATTCAACGGTTCCGGGCTGTATGTTTCACTGGCAGTGAAACAGGAGTTCAGAACATTCCGATTCTCCTGCCAGCTCGCATTTGAAGCGCTGCGAGTCCTTATGATTGCACCGTTGGTGTCTCGATGCACTGTCAATTTAATAGAATGTCCTGTTTTTGTATCATGAAGGGATGGAAATTTGGATAGAATGCTTTTTTTAATCAAATTGGATCAATCAATTCATCAAAAAAATTGAAAGACTAATCAATAAAAATAATGGTTGGTGAGCAGCTCTAAAATTGAAAAAAAAAAGTTGACACTTATCCATGTGATCGATATTGGAATCAGTATCAGTTGATCTCACTCACCGAATTAGCAAGAAATAACCCTGATCAAAGCACCTCTCATTTCAAATGCAATTTTATTTTATTTTTTTACGACACCTGATGCATATTACAAAAAAAGTTGCTCATGGTTTGTGTTCTGTAATATAGTCGCAAAGTGCCTTTTGTGATGTGGTGTTTGCTTTGCAATAATATGAGGTTCGCCCTACGCGCAAAGAACTACCGGCACCCATTTTGCGCAGCTTGACAAGAAAACGTGATCACCACCTTTTTTCATTTCATTGTTTTTTTTAATTATAGCGAAGTATTTTAATTTTCTGAGATGGTTTGAGGATACCGCATTCGACCTTCCATAGAAATTTTGGTTACATCGCCACTGTCGCCATGGAGCTTTGTTGGAAACAAAGAAGCCACGCCTTTGTATTTCGGCATCGATGTTCTCAGTCTTGGTTCACAAGGAAGATGATTCTCATTTACAAGACTTGTCACAGCGGGAAATTCTCACTCCAACAGGCAACGGCAGAGTTAGCACGTTTAACCGAAGAGCGAGCAAGATTTGCTTTTGAAAGTGCTCTATAAATACAGTTGAGTTGCATGGCAGCCAGGTCGCATCAACACGTAAAACCTGGTGAGCCAGGGATTTAAGACTGTGTGGTATTCGGAGCAAGTGGCAACAAGCACGACAGCGTGTTGCGGAGGAGAGACAGAAAGATAGACATTCTATTTATTTTTTATTTTTTTTTATGCATTTCATTTGGACTGGAGTGGAACTAATTAGCTCCACTAAATGTTAGAAAAACACCACTGAGGAGTACAAACAGATGAAGTGACAGCAATTGTTTTCCCATTTATACCTTTTTTACTTTATGATGATTGTTCTGTTTTATATGTTGTGTCCCTCACATAGTACTGTACACCGTGTTGTATTCATCCTGTTTCATATTTATTTTGCCTCGTTTTACTCTGCTATCTGCAGTCAGGTCGCCATAAAAATTTAAAAATATATCAAAGTGCATTTATTTATTTTTTGGGTTCAAATGTTGAATGTATTTATTATTTACCGGTAGTCATTTATCTGGGACTTTTGTTCCCATATGAAGGTATAACAGCATAGATGGTCAATTCATTTTTCAAAGGCTCCACGTGAGAAATTGGAACAGTTGCTTCCAGCAGAAATACCATTAAATTTCCAACTTGGATCTGACCCATATCCCAAGGACCATTTGCAGTATTGTTGGACGTCTCAGCATAAAAAAAAAAAAAAAACAATTTTGGGACAGCCAACATTCCCCATTTGAGAAGGCAGGAGCAGTAACTCCCGACAGTGTGGAGAAAAGGGAACACGATGCCCAAATACCACCTCGCCCCCTCCAAATCCACTTCACAGGATAACACCTGTAACCATGGCAACAATCAAACGTGGCTTACAATCAAATCTCACCTATACATGCACACACGATACGAATTTGGTCTATGTTTTTATGATGACCTTGACCTTGATTAGACAATACGATTGATTTTAGGTAGAACTGACGTGTCATTAAAGTGTAGTCTTTCAACTTTAAGTAGTTTCACAAAAAAATTGATGACCCCCCCCCCCCCCCCCCCCCCC
>NW_017805833.1:0-522 GCF_001891065.2 Hippocampus comes
AAGTGCAATGACTGAACTATGTTGTACTGAATTGGGGAGACATACTGCAGCGTTCAACAATTTGTCTCTATTTTAGCGTCGCGGAGTTTTGTCGGGTGTGGCTAATACGCCGCACATTGCATCACTTTGGAGTTTGGTATGAGGGATCTTTCCTCACTATGTGAGAACTTGAGTGACTTCGTTGCACATACAATCTGCAGTTTGCCCTTTGACTCGGCAGGTGGCGGGTCTGCTTTAGAGAACCTCGTTGTTGGTCATGAGTGCATGCATACTACACAGAAAAAGATGTTTTTAAGTTCAATTTGACAGCCAGTGAGTGGACTGGAATTTGGGCTGGCTTGGTCACTTTAGAGTGGCTCCGTGTCAAGGCTGTGAGTGCGCACGTTACATAGAGGAAGGAGTAACAGCAAACGGGGAATGTTATTTTTTATTTTTTTGTGAAGTCCGACTTGAGTCAGCATGTGGAACTGAGCTTCGGGCCTGCTTTGACACTTGAGGGCATGTCATTGTCGTACCGTCAAT
>NW_017805833.1:832-46856 GCF_001891065.2 Hippocampus comes
CCAAATGCGTATCATGAGTCATCTCACAACATTTTAACAATGAGGTTTTATATCGTCCTACATTCACAATACACAGGACCAAAACTCGTTTGTATCGGAATCCAAGTCCCTTTTAAAATATTCCAAGCAACAGGCTGAATGAACAAAAGATTGCATGGACAGCAACGTTGATTCCCCCAAAGTGAACAGAAGAAAAAAGGAGTCAATTACCTTTGTGCGTTAGCTGGCTGCAGTGTTCTCTAGCGCTTAGTGCCATTGATGTGTGGAAAAATGAGGAATAGAAACAAGGAATATTAACGGTAAAGGGAGGGAGAAAATTCACACAATTATGAAGCATTTCATGATAGAAAGGTTAGTTCATTTCATAACCATTTACAATTAAAGCACGAATGTAAACTGCATGGAGAAAACGTGTCGGGCTGACAACGTGTTCATATCCTGTCGTTGCGTGAAAGCTCCCTATAAGTGAAAAGTCAGTTTGACAGAGGGAGAAAAATCGGGGCCTTGTCATTGTCATAGCAACGCTGGATTGTCTTCCTTTCGTGTGCACGGTGCAGTGGAACTTGAATTCTTCTTTTCCTAACTTACCAACATTCTCCACAGATTTCTGCTTGTGTCATTTACAGTTGATCTGAAGAGCACCGGGCTAATCCGCATGTCAACATTTGACCATTGTGACACCTCGAGGACTTTTGCATCCCGCACACTTTAGTCTGTCTGACGCACGACGACGCACGATGGATAGAAGATAAGCATTTGCACCTGGCTCTCCACCAACATGGCCATGTCCATGAACATGTCGTGAAGCTCTCGGATGCTGTTTTCCAGCTTGATGATCTCATTGTGCCGCGTCTCGATTTCGTTCATGGCCTGCTGGGTGATGTTGTCCATGATGATCTTTACAAACAAACAAACAAACAAACAAACAAACAAACAAACAAAAAAAAGGCGAAATTGTAGTTTGTTTATTAGGAGGTTCTGTTTTAATTGGAGTTAGTTGGATTCTCAGTAGGATTGAGCAGATAATACTTCAATACAATATTGTGGACACGTATTCCAATTCAGGTTTAATGGGATTTAGAGGGCATTTGTCCCCTAGTTTCATTCAAATTGAAATGTTTTATTTATTTGTTTTTTTATTTTGGGGGGCCCGGTGGTGGACTAGTTAGCATGTCGACCTCACAGTGCAGAGGTTGCGGGTTCGATTCCAGCTCCGGCCTTCCTGGCCGGAAATAAAAGAAAATGATTCTTTTGTTTCCTTGTTTTTTTTTTCAAATTTTCTATAATTTCCAGGATTTGTTTCACTATTATTTTCCTTAATATTTTCAGGATTTTCCATATTTTCCAGGAGTTTCAAGAGTTTTGCAGAAATTGTCAGGGTTTGCTTTGTTGTTTTCCCCACGTTCTTCAATTACTAGATATTTTTTCAGTTTACACATTCACACATTTTCCTTTCGATTGCACAGATTTTCTTCTCAACTTTTTCAAAATTTCCAGGACTTTTCGGGAAGAATTTTCCACACATTTCTTTTTTTATTTGCATGATTTCCTTTATCATTTTGTCTGTGTCTTCCATCATGTCTCAGTGAAATGTGTGAAATTTAATGAGCAAACTTGGCCATAAACGTGATGAGGGTGAACAACTTGGCCTTGGCCGAGGTCATCACTCTCTAAACTGCCATTCATTTCGGCATTGGGTTGCATCGCTTACCCCTGACGTGAAGATAGCAGGATTGTCGCTTTCGAGCATGCTTTCCAACTCCTCGTTTGTTGTATTTCTTCCAGCTAGGCAGCACCAAAACACACAGTGGAAGAGACAATTACGAAGGAACCCAGAAAGTAAGTTACTTCAATCAAAGTCGTCTTCAAACCCTCCTCGCTGTTTAATTCATGACCATTTCTCTACATCATTCAAATTGATGAAAAGGAAATGTGTTAGCCTCTCTATTTGCTCTTTAGCCATCTGACTGGACCGCTTTTTAATTAGCCTCCATCCCCTGGACGGTGAAGGATGTGATTTAAAAATAATTGGTGTCGGAATTCAGGACAGACAGAACGCGCAGGAGCAGCGCAAAAGAACAACTTGAGGTATTTCAGTTCAACTTGTTGCTCATGCTTGGTGTCAGCATCTGGTTGGCTATTTCCGGCGTGTTGCGTCACTCTGACAGTGCAATGGAACCTCTCAACCACTCATAAAACCTTACAATTTGCAATTTGACAATTACTGCAACATCAACGCTAGTTTTGTTAGCTTGTCTAGGTGCGCTTTGCATTGTGCGTTAGCATCAAGCAAGCGGAGATTCCCAAGGCAAACGTGTGTGTTTGTTCTCAATACACAACATGTACTTCTTATTCTGATTTGTTTGACAGTAAATTCCAATTAGTTGTGGCAAGAAACAAGTTGAAGCTTCTGTTTTGAAAGAATTGCCCACCAGCCATCAAACTGCTGCTTGTTGTGGAGTGAATTGTGTTTGTATCAATCGCTCAATCGTTCATTGAATGTTGAACTTTGTTCACAAAGGTACTGGACAAAGTTGTGACGATCAATATTTTCAGTATTTCTCCTCAAATGGTTAATGTTGGGGAATAGTTAAAAATTCCAGTGTGTGTAAGCATACAGGAGTCTTCAAGCGCATCACCAGACGGTCCAGCTGACTTTGCATGTTACAAAGCGTGAAAGAGTTGCAATGTACAGTATCCGCCTTAATGGCCCTCCGCAGAAGTGTCCTCCTTTTTTAAAGTCCAGATAGCTCTTAGCTCAGCTACATTCGGGTCTTCTCCTGGGCGTGATAGTGAGGAGGCAAGTCACGGCCAGTCAGCAAAGTCTCCATGAGGCCAAAAGGTAATCAAAGTAGGCAATGTCGAGAAACATCACCCCAAGCATATAGATATCCAACAAACTATGAACGGATAAATTTGAAATATATAGCAATGACAATAACATTCTCCAAATAACTCATTAATCAGAGTTTTGCATGTTCAATGGAAAGTCTGAATAGTTTTAAACCCACAACCATTATGCTCTTTTCAGTTAGCTCTATGCGGAACCTTCAGCATTCAAGACAACATCGAAATATGGTTGAGTCAAAGCAGCTGTGGCAGGGCTTTAACTTTCTGGACTCCAACTTTCCACCTCTGGATAGCATGTAACAGAAAAAACTGGATCATGTGGGCCAAAATGAATGGCACCACTCGCTTCAGTGCAAAAAAAAAAAAGATCTAGAAAATATTCATGCCAATCATGTTTATTTTTTTTCATTGAGACCATTCTTATTCCTTGTCTTTTTTTCTGTTGTACCAGATTTTGGTTTTTATTAATGTTGACATTTTACCCCATTTATAAATATATGATAGGGTATTTTTTTTTGGCCATTAGTTCATTTTATTCCTTGTCTCATTTTTTTGATATACGTTTCATGAGTTTATTGCTCAATTGCGAATCCATACATTCATTTTCTGAAATGCTTATCATTAATCATCATTTTATCCTGTGTTTGAATTATTATAAATATTGCCATTTGAGCCTTTCTCATATTTAATTTATTAATACAATTATATGATTGGGTATTTTTTTCCCCTTTGTTCTTTTCTACATCTGTGTTTGACTCCCCCCCCCCCCCCCGCCCCTTTTTTTTCCCTACCAAGTATGGCTATCCTTAATAAATTCTTTGAAGCGGCGATAAATCTTGCATGTCATTGCCATTTCCACATCAGGAGGGTCACAGCTTGAGTTGAAGGACGGAGCAAGAGAATCATGACCAATAGTGACAATGATACACACACGCAGGCACGCACGCACACACACACAGTTTTTATTACGTGATCCTTCATCTCTTCTCTATCGTCTTCATCCCATTTCCTCACCTTTAATCTTAATCTTTGTCACATCATTCAGAGTGGTTGACCCCAAATACATAATAAATGCGCACACACACTGCCACCAGTCCATGTCGACACCACGCGACTCTTAAAGCACCGCAAAGACTCTGAGGCAGGCTGTTAATTGTTACCATGGCGACCCAAACCCTCTGCAGCCAAATGCCAAGCCTCACAGGACTGGCTTTTTCCATTATCGTTGACGTATTATTTAAAAATTCATCTTATATTGCGACCAATAATGATAAGCCAGCTTGTTCACGGCCATTGGCACATTTTTAAACGTACAGGAATGACCCTTCAAGCACTTGTCAGTTCACAAGTTCAACATACTGTATCTGCGAGTCGTTCTCGGGGCCGCAGGTGAGCTGCGGTGTATCCCGGCTGACTTTAGGAGAGAGGCAAGGCGCACACTGCACTGGGGAGAACGCGCATACACCACAGAGATGTTCCAACGAGTCGAACCCAGATCTTCTGATTAGGAAAGCTGAGATGGTATTTCAACTCCTAAATATGACAATCAAATGGCGCAACATGTCATGATTTTAGGAGTTCATTTTAGTCTGCAAGATAGGTAGACTATTTTGAGGAAAATGCATTAGGACCCTCGTATGTTACAATGGAAAAAAAATGGAGTTGGTCACCCCTTCGACTATGTAACTGCTTCCACTCTTGTCTGGTGTCATGTTTTTGACACCAAACATGGGTCTTGCTTCGAGCACTGACCCTGACCCTCACCCCCTCACCTATGATATGAACCTCACGCTACGATAAGGTGGCGATTTAAAAAAAAAAAAAAAAAAAGCTCACGATACTGTATACGGAAAAAAAAAAGCAACACAGTGGTACCTCTACTTACGAACGTCTCTCCATATGAAATTTTCAAGTTACGAAACTCCTCAATCGGAAAATATTGCCTCGTTATGAAAGAAATTTCAAGATACAAAAGGTAAAAATACAGTGTGGGCTGCTACTCGCAGCTCTGAGTTTCCTGAACGCAACATACGTGTAGCTGCTCTATCCTGTGTGTCTATGTGTAGATATGTGTCGATGCAGCGTCCTGGTCATTAGCCCCTCGGGCCATGAGGTGTTCCGATAGTTTTATGTAAATGTCAATCACCCAGAAAAAATGTTCATCAGTCGGGCGATCGCTCACTACGGTGATGTTTGCCTTGGACATTTTCGAAGGATTGTTAAAAGCCGACAACAGCAAACGTCCTTGGATCAGTTCTTTACAAAACGCCAGGCAAAAACCACTTCTGAGAGAGAACATGAACTAAAGAGGGCAAAAAACGATGAAGAAGCAGTTAAAAGTTAAATGACCATCATCTTTATTCTTTATTATTATTATTTTTACATTATACGCAACTCATTTATCGTGCAACAATCTAATTGTAACATGTATTTGTTACATATTTTTATGCTTTAGAAAACATTTATGTCTGAATTTTGGGGGGCATGGAACGGATTAGGGCATTTACATGGAAGACACGTCCCTACTTACAAAATTTTCTAGTTGAGACATTTCTTCCAGAACATATAAATTTTGTAAGTAGAGGTACCACTGTGTTGTATTTTTACATATTTATACATCGGAGCAGTGACAAATAAATAGGATTGGCCAGTCATTTTATTGTCAATTGCAAAACACATCAATAACCACGCCCATGGATGTACATTATGAAATATGAACCTAAAGCAATTGCTTTTGTCTAATTTTGTCTAACCTAACCCTAGACTAGGGATGGCCATTTTTTTTTTTTAACAGTGTTACTGCAAAGAGCCACATCATACACATGGGCAGACATAAACATCACCCCATCCCTTCCTCTCACACACAGAGAAGTGTTGGAAAGGGAAGCAACCGAGAAAACAGTCACACTGCTGTCTGACACCACAGGCTTCCAGCTGCAATATGCGACCTATCGATCATCAGACCCACATGTTGCGGCATGTAATGAACCGACACCGATCTTTCACACAGTCAGTCAGTCATTAAAGCGCTGCTTCACATTACACCGCTTGGACAAAAGGATTGTGAGTAGCGGCCGGAAAATTCCCAAAATGTCAGAAACCTTACATCGGGATGAAGGAGAATCAACTGGAATTTACAGGAATAAACGAGGCAAAGATGAAAATAAAGTTCCGTTTTTGGAACGGTGAGCTACATTTTAAAATGTGCGCGCTGAACTTTGAACTATCTTGGGTAGAAAATAGTATTGTTATATTATCTGTCGACATGCTGATGCAGCATTTGTGTTCAAATATTTGTTGTTCAAGCCTTGTCATGCCGCTATATTGATGCTATTTGCTAGCCTGTCTGTGGCGATTTAGCATTGTTTATTAGCATCAAGCTAAGTGAACGTCACACAGAGAAGCACCACATACGGTACGAGCAGGCCAATATTCTCTCTGCTCTGTGGGAACAACGGCCATTACTGGAGTATACAGTGGTTGGGGACCTTCTCTGCCTCTTGCTCTTAATCCCGCCATGTCCGCAGCACAACGTGAAGCGACACTGAATGAGTGGAAAGCTAAATTTGCACCCGCAAAAAACAATTGCTGAAAAATTTGCACAGCAGCAGAGATGTGAATGATGCACCGTTTACCATATTAATCGTGTCAATCTGAAGGAAAGACAGTAGATTTAAGATTTTTGTTTCATTGCTCAAGTCTTCCCTCAATGTTTGCAAATTTCTATCTCTCCTGACGTTCCCATTCTGTCTCCGTGTCTAAATCCCTTCCCTTACAACAGATGAGACCAGCTAAGGTCCCCCGTGGCTCCACAAGCTGACAAATCAAATCAAATGGCTCTGCTGGTGCATAGGGGGGGGGGGGTGTCAGATCAGTGCGCCTTAGTCCACCGTCTAATCATTCCATCGCCCATGTTTGTATGGTTGTGACAATGCGCCATTTTTCGCACGCTAACAGGTGGCGCGCACACATTTAAAACAAGCTCCCCCACATTGACAGATGGCACAAAAAGGTTTACCTCTCAGTGAACATGCGTGTGGTTTGAGTGTTTCAGCATGATCGTGTTTCACATCGCGGAGTTACTTGGAAGTGACCCTGGAACTTCAGCCAGGCTGGATGATTACCTCAAGGGCAGAGAAACTTGGTGCGGCAACGGTTTTGATGTAAACTCAGAGCCACACCGCTCAGATCAGCTCATCAACAAGGTCAGCAGAAACCCGATGATGATCCTAAATATTTGAATCAGGTGTGTTGGAGGAGGGATCGTGGCCCTCGAGGACCAACATGATTTGGATACCCCATACAGCAGGGCCGAGCGATGTGACATCCTTGGTCGACGGTGACCAAGTGACCACCGATTAAGAGCGATGTTGGCGTGGCTTACTGGAATGGGGTTCTAGACTCACTGATCTCCAGCTGCCTCTGGATGCGGCCCTTGCAGCGCTCCCTGTAGTCCGACTGGGTGGTGTTGTACTCGGACATCACCTCCACAAACTTGCGGGACAATGTGGAGTGCTGGGACAAAACAGAGCCATGTAGGATTGACGTTTTAATTTCAAATGTCTGCGTATTCTAAAGACGTATTACACATAGTTCAGTCATTCATAAATAAAATGTATGCACTATGTATTGTAAATATTAAAATGAAAAGAGAACTTTTATTTTGCACGGATGTCTTGTTTTAATTGTCAAGTCACTGAGATTCTTCACATCCATGGCATTATTATGACAACTGTGATGATGATGATGCCGATGCTCTGTTTTGTTTCAAAATGTCTTCATTGGAATATTTGACTAAAGTATATAATATGAATAGTCATTGCCATTTACACATTTATTTTTTTTTAAATGCACATTTCTTTCTTTGAATACTCGCTTTTTGTTTCCACTTCATCATTTATGACACACGAACAACTGATTTAAGATGTCAGTCCAATATGATACGATGATGAATGATATTATAATAATCTAAAAAAATAATCTCAACAGTATATTGAGTTTGATCGACCTGTGTCTTGCGTATCCTCAAATCGGCTGACGACGTGTTCTGACTTTCTTCCTGCTCGATAGTGTGCAGAATGCCTGGAACACAAAAAGATACACATGAGAAATAGACACCCCCCTAAAAAAGGAAATGCATATTTAATAATATACCTGTATGTATATCAAAATGAATATCGCTATCACGCCATTGCATTGATTTGAAAGACTTTTTTTTTTTTTTGGCAACAATTTTTGCTTCAATTCAATTTCCAAAAATGTGGACTGATTGACATCTCATTGGGGCATTTGTTGAACTCACTCTTTAATTTGGAGCGCACTTTGTTGGCCAGTTTCTTGATGTCTGCCATTAGATCCTCCAGTTCGGCCTTTGTTCCTGAGGAGAATGGACAAACCTGACTCAGACACTCCAGAGAATCACATACAACTGGCATGAAATCAATCCGAGAGTAACACCAGGCCTCCGGCTTCAACTTCATAAAGACAAACAAGATGGTTGCTGTCTTTCACTCAGCCGTGAAAGTCAAAACAAGAGACCGAGCGGCAACAGTTGTTTTGAAGTAATTTATGTTCCAATGTGACGACTGAGTTTGTCGAACAAAAATCTGATAACGGCACACAAATAGAACGACGCAGAATGCCATCATTAACCCGGCGGACCGTCCTCCTCTTTATTTAGACAAAAATTAATTCCACTGGCCTTCCGCTTTCAAGGGTGTGGCAGGCAGTTTAATTGAAGACTGTTCATTCATTGATTTATTTCTCTATTTTTTATGATATTTCAATTTGGACTGGGAAGGAAGGTTGGGCAGATTGTATTTATCTTGGCACGGTCCTGTTCTGTCTACTTTTACCTTTTCTTTCATGTCACCCTTGAAGAAAGAAATCTAGAATTGTATAGCACCTTTACAAATAACCGAAAGATATGTGACAGTTAAGGGAGTTGGGCTTTGGGGACCAGTACAGAATGAAGCCTGATCAATCAATAAGTAGAAAAAAATTGGAATGAATACCATAAAGAAAATACCAACAGCATAAGGAACAAAGAATGGGGGAAAAAAATACAACCAAACTAATGAATAAAAGCATATTGTAGATGACGCAAAGTATGCGTGTGTTTTTCCACGACATCTAACGACTAAAGGTGAAAAACGGTGGCCACTCTGTTCATCCAGTTTTCATTCACATATATTATATTGCTGGAGATGTTTTTGGACTTTTAAACTCACAGGGGTGTAAGGTTATGGAGGAGCGTAACCATAGCAACCTGTCATGAGGTCACAGCAGCGCCACCGTCACAGCCAGAATAGAAAACAGGCGTGTTTCTCTGTGTGCATGTTCAGGAGTCAGATTAGATTTCCCCCTCCCGGTTACCAAGCAGAGGAGGCCAACTTGCTCTGTCAGGTGTCCAGCGAGCCTTGTAATTGGCTGCCGGGAAAAGAAAGGAAAAGCGCACATGCTGATGAATCAGTACAAGTGCCGGGAAAGCAAATTGGAAGGGCGATACTGAAGAATCAATTGAGCTGTGGCTTCACACTCCCGTCCCTCTCGCCCTCAAACGGAATCTTCAGGTCACGCCTGTTGCCACCATTAATACTGCGTTGCTATGGCGACGCGCGCAGGCAGGCCTCTCACCAGCTTCAAATTGTTTCCAAAGTGGCAGAAGAGGGAGGAAGGGAAGGATGGAGACGAAATTAAATGAGCTGGGGGGGAAAAGTTTCCTGCTGAGTTATAAAACGATGGAGAGCGCGTCAGCCACTAAAACAACAGCGCAAGGAAAGACGGCAAATATGGCGGAGGCACCATTTGACGTCAATTTATATCGCGCGGAGAACGGATAAATTAACTCGCTAACAAGCAAGGTAATGCTTGGATGAATTTGGTGTGGAAGAACCACATCAAAACACTGTGCATGAATGGGTATGGAGATATATTTTTTGATTTTCACTCGCTATACGTTGAACATCAACTCTTTTTAATGTACAGTATAAGGAATGTGATCCTTGCTCTCCCTATATCCTGTAAAGATTAGCTTGAGATGCCAAGATGAGAGTTGTCTCGATGCAAATCAATGTAGTGTACCGTATTTTTCCGCACGAAAAGACGCACCTAAAAGCCTTCCATTTTCTTAAAAGCTCACAGCGCACCTTAAAATCCGATGCGCCTTGTGTATGGTCATTACGGTAATATGTCAACCCCAAAATGGCTCCATGCTAGAGACAAGCTTACAACGCAGATTTCAAAATTAAGGCGATCGGTTTCGCAGTTGAACACGGAAATAGAGCAGCGGCAAGAGAGTTCAACGTTAACGAGCCGATGTTATAACTTGCTGTTGGCGAAGTGAACTGTGTCGCTGCTTTATTAAATACGTTTTACTGACATCTGATCGTTCTGTGCGCATTTCCTTGAGGATAGCTCCATCTAGTGGATGCATTGCAGATTGCGTCCTATATATGAATGTATGAAAAAAAATTACAAAATAGGGCATTCATTGAAAGTGTGCCTCATAATCCAGTGCACCTTTTAGTGTGGAAAATACGGTACTTTTTGTTTCAGTCGTGCATGTCACCCACACGCAAAACAAGATGATAAACATCAGCTTTTATCAGGAAAGGTTTCCTCCACTGTCACTCTCAGCCTTCTTCCTTCTGCATCACGGTCCGTCAGCTCTCCCTCTCTGTGACTGTCAGCTTCAAGTCGGGGCACCATGACGCAAACAGATTCCTTCACTGTACTGTAACTTATTATTATCATTTTTTTTAACCTTTCCGATGCGCCTCGTTTTCAGTTCTCCGTCTCTTCTCTGTAAATATATGACCGATCCTTTGTGTGCTTGCTCTGCTTATTGACTGGTCGAGAGTCCAGGTGGCATGTTTTCAAAGCTGACCTCATCACAAGAATGCGGGCAAGGGGAAGGTATTTGCAGTGCAATCGGGATCAGGACAGATCAAGCCAGAGACATAAAATCGATGGGATGGCCCCGCACTTTGGTAAAAAAAAAAACAAAAAACAAAATGAGAGATGTTATTGAATGGAAAGCGTCGGTAGGAATTAGATGAGTGTACGCAACATTTGCATGGTGGTAAAGGAGGAAAGACTGGCAAAATGATAGAAGCGGACAACTGGTCATTGAATCAGAAGTTTACGAATCCATCCATTTTCCATTGTGCTTTTCCTCATTGGAAGTTGCGGGTGAGTTGGAGCCCATCCAAACTGATTGGGCGCAGCCAATCGCGGAGCACCTACCAACAAACAACAATTCACACACATACAAGTACATAATGTACGTACGGGCTAGAAGTGTCTATGCTACAGAGGGGGCGGCACTGATTTATAACCCCACCTCGACCCCTAAAAAGCTCGAGAGTGATTCTTTATGACAGCATTTCAAAAGATTAATTGCAAATGTTCGGGTCCTTATTTATTTCTTTTGCCACAAACTTTCCTGCCTTCCATCATGGTTGAATGAAATCCAGTCTCGCCTCATTCTGAAGTTTAATTTGAACAATCCAAACTAATATGTTCCCAAGCTTTTTAAATCTCTGTCGAATCTCGCCAGATCAAGATATAATTTGTGCTTGTGTAGGAATCATAATTATACATATAATTATTTTCCGTCCTCTTGGATGCGAAAACAATCCAGGTGGATCTGCGTGTAACCTGAACTTACAGTCGCTATTAAGATGCCAGATGCTCACTTGGTGGTTTCACAGGCAAATGTTTAGGCCTTGATGGAAGAGGTACTCTGTTTAGTCTATTAAATCAATTTATTCTGATTAGGAGGCGCAGGTATCAATACCACTTTGCCATTTCAGCAGTTGTAATCCCTCTTGCAGCAATTTATACGCCCACGTCTCAGCTCTAAATAGCCCAAACATTATTATGAGCTATATCGACAAAGTACGAATTGGTGCGCTTTGCGAACCGAAAAAAACCAAAAAGTTTTAAGCCTCTCACATTAGAGGCCAACCGAAAAAAGTTGAATGGACTGAAAAAGAAGTCTTTCCTATCAACATTTTGTCTGTTACGACGGCAGCAAAAGTGGCGCAAGATAGAATTCAAGATTTTCTGTCAAATGAAAGGCCTTAAAAGTGAAACAAAACTTTCTGTAATCTCCTGGGACTTTAAATTTCAGTCAGCATCGAAAGCAGGAAATGACAAAATATGTTCCACTCTATTCTTTAACCCAGGGCTGTCAAACTCATATCACATTGTCGGCCACATATGACCTCGGTAGATGTCAAGTGGGCCGGACCATTAAAATCTCACCATACTCTGCTATAAATAACCAAAATAATATGTCTTTCTTTTTTGGTCGAAACATTTCTTCACTATTAAGTTATCCTGCGGGCCTGATCGAACCTCCTTGGAGGCCGGTTCCGGCCCACGGGCCGTATGTTTAACACCTCTGCTTTAACCCATCAGAGTCATCAAGAAGTGTGTAATATTGATTGTAACAATTAAGGTTACCCCTCCCTTGCCCTCCATCATTGGTTCATATAATTTGTATTAATTGGTGTTTTATACGCCTTCATTTATCTCATTAAATAATTGCTTGAATGCTTTATTGTCAATAATAAAATAGAATGAGTATTATTATGATTAATACACTGGCTCTACAGTTAATAAAGCTTTTATGGTGGCAACAGTTTGAGCCTGGGATGAATTATTCAGTGCCGCTACTTAAGTCAGCTCGAGTAGCGCGCTCCATTTGCTTCATTTCAACTCCCAATAGAACATTTCATAACCCAACAGTATGTCTACAAAACATGAAAGAATCAATGCACTAATCTTTTTTTTTTAAACACATTCCTTTTAAATCCTTGGGGAAAGGACGCGATAATCGGGTGGCTATAATTTAACATGACGTGTCACTGTTGATTGAAACCCCTCTTGCTACCCATTCACTGGATGCCTTTTTTTCTAGATGGAAAGCCATTTTTAATGGCTGCCGAGAATAGCTGAAGTGGTTCACATCAGTGTTAATGACTCAGCTTGTTCCCAGCTCCATTACATACATTACACGTATGTCAACTTCAGTGTATCCAAGTGACTTTGTGTGTCCTTAGCCTCCCTCCCGCATGTCCGCAACTGCTCAAGGGTACAAATGGGCGTTTATCGCATGTGAGAGACGTAGGAGAAAAATGATCTATTGATCACAGGTTGAGTCTTAAGTTGTTGATTAGTTAGTTTCTTCAGCAAGAACTGTATGATTTTTTTTTTTTTTAAACAAAAGCATTTTGTTTTGTTAAAACAGCCTTAGAGACCACTTTCTTTCTGTAGAAGGTGTTGGGAGTGTTGGCATGCTGCCTTCAGTGAGTGGGAGTTGCTTTCAGCCCCCCAAACAGAAGACTGCAATTAAACTGTGAAACTCCTGAGCTGTTGAGTTGATGACTCAGAAGTGACAGTGTTAAGAAAGTGGGGGCAGCCATCGAATCGTGATTGGGGAAAATACACCAGAATGTGATGGACCAAATTGCGGTTACAAACTGTGACACATAATTGATACAAATGCACTGCACTGAATACTCACAAGTTTCGAAATGATAACGATAACAAAAGAAGTCGAATTTTTCTCTCACGTCACCCTGTGTGAAATCTCACAGTGTGTGTGTTTATTTGTGGACTCATTTTCTAGCAGGGAGCAGTTACAGTTTGGCACAGCAGACGACGTGAAATAATGCAGGAGACTAAAAGTCCTCATTTCTACATTTGAATGTCACACAAAGATGAATTGCATCATAATTGCATAATTGGAATATATATATATATATACACACACACACACACACACATACATATATGGCGGCACGGTGGTCAGCAGGTTAGCACGTTGGCCTCACAGTGTACAGTGCAGGGTTCGATTCTGGCTCCGGCCTTCCTGTGTGGAGTTTGCATGCTCTCCCCGTGCCTGTGTGAATTTTCTCCGGGTACTCTGGTTTCATCCCACATTCCAAAAGCATGCATGGTAGGTTGATTGGGCACTCCAAATTGTCCCTCGGTGTGATTGTGATCGCAAATGGTTGTTGTGTGCCTTGCGATTGGCTGGCTACCAGTTCAGGGTGCACCCCTGCCTAATGCCCGGAGACAGCTGGGATAGGCTCCAGCATGCCCGCGGCCCTCGTGAGGATAAGCGGATTAGAAATGCGCTCTATGTGCTCGCACACATAGACGAACAACTATGCCACACTCGATATATTTTGATCACATTAAACATGGCAGCTACGGATATAACTAGTACTGTTTTACAACCCTTTGCTTCCTTTGTCTGTTTGAGTCCAAGCATGTATTGTTATTATTAGTGCTTTTATACAACAGCAGTTTTGTAATTTATTCCAAATTCCAGTGTTTGAATAAAGATTTTGATACAACTGAATTTTCTGAACGCCTGGAAAGAGGTGACCTGTAATGGCAGTTATGGCGAACGGAAAAGAAAATAGCATGTTTTCCCTTTAATTTCAGGCAAATGTAGTACCTGATAGAAATTTTCCAACCGTACAAAGGCCTGCATGTATTATCTGTCTAAGACTGTGTTGTACTTCTCAACTCTCTCGCAGGGGAAGCTGAGTGAGAAGGCCACTGGCGCTACTGACCCTTCTCTGGGGAAACCACTCATCAGTGACTTTTGACCTTTCGTGGCAGAATACATCGCCCGTCGCATCATCAGTCAGGGTAATGACAATGAGAGGTGGACAAGGCCAATAACCCCCGATATCAAAACAAGATACAATGCAATTAAGCGGCTGAAAATGTGACTTAGGTCATGTTGCTAAAAATATAACACACGTTGGCTTCTACATAAAAAATAAAAAAAAATCACACCGAGTCCATGTGTGTGTACGTATATTCGCATTAAATCGGTATGTGCAAATGGGTTGCAATTAGCATTAGCATTTCAGTCTGAGAATACAGTACTGGAGGGAAGGGGGCGGGGGGGCGGAAGGACAAAGCAGGAAGGTGAAGGACAAGATCCTAAGGCGAGAACGCCGGACCCGCAGTCATGAAAGGGGCCACGTGATGTAATTATGAAGCAATTAGTGATGACAGAAATAGAAGGGTTCAACACCCTACAGTGTCAGTTATGTTTTTCGTTTGACATATACGCATATGTTGTTTTCGAGATTCAATACAAAAGCTGGATCGAAAATGATGCCTTTCCAAAAAATAATAAAGAGCTAAAAATTTAATATAATGGTTGTAAATGAGTACAATGTAACCCACTGAGCATCTTCTGTGGCCCTTTATCCTTCAATTTTCTAGTCTGTGCCCCTTGGAAGAAAAAGTTTGGACACCCCCTGATTTAAGACTATTGATTGAATCTAACATACGTTTTTTTGGACGGAATGTGGAAGAAAGCCAGAAGTACACACGGGAATTCAATCTCGTTTAACTCGTCTTATACGACGACTCAATCAAAAAGGAGATTTGCGGTCCTAGTGAGAGCGTCCATGTCACGATCCCTCGTTCATGTCCTGGCCTGACTTTTCTTAATGAAATTGGATAGTGACAGATAGAGATCTGCGTTTAATGAAGAATCCTGACATTTGCAGCAGTCACTGATTGATGTGCATATATCACACACACACAAACACACACACACACGCGCGCGCACACACACAAACACACACAAACACACACACGCACGCACATACACAACATTGATCTGTATTTCAGATGAGATACCATGCAGCTATGTGTGGCAACGGCACACATGGACTAGTTCGAAGCCTCGTTTGTGTACCGGGAAGCGGATCGATGTTTCCCTAAGCAAGGGGCCATTAAGGGATCAGCGGGAAAGGAAATTCAACGAGGTTTCCGGGAGCATCCCTTTTTTTACAACAGGGGATCCACATCAATGGCCTGATATCAATGAGATGGAGGTGTGAGAAAAGATGAATGAGGTGGCAGGGGAATGCCAAAATTGCGACTGGTGAATATAATGAACTCGTGGGAAGGAACAGGACAAGCTTGGAGGCTCAACGGGGCCATTTTTTTGGACAAATTGTTTTCCATCTTCGAAATTTCCTCAGAAAAAAAAAAAGAAGTAGCGGCAGCACACAGCATGTACCCATATAGCGGGTGGTGCCCAACTGTCAATAAACATTCTCAAGCCAATTAACAGCAACCAAAAAAAAAAATAAATAAATCTATCTTTGTCCATCTATTTATGCCAGGGAGGATGTATGACAGTTAAACGCTGTTCCACGAGATGGCCATTCACACAACAGAACTGTGTTGAACGAAATGGGCCCAGATTTCACACTGAATATGTCACTGCGTAAAGTAAATGGAGATGATTAAGATTACTTCAGTACGTATTCTTTTTGTGACATTTTTTTTATGGTGGTGGGCCATAATGTGCTTCTTCGGCTGTATAAAGTTTGGGGAAGCACTGACTTAAAAAATGTTTTTTTGCAACATGGATTAGATATAAATTGGCGTTAGGTTATGCAGTGCCAGTCTCCAGAGGTCGGTTTGGGAATTAAATCCCTTGCAGGGAAATACGATGGTGAGAAGGCAATGTCAGACAGATGATGGGGATGACAGCTGATATCCGACTAATGCTAGCGGCGCTTAAACGCAAGCTGTGGTCAGAATCATTTTGTAGCCACTGTATAGTAAATTTGCTATTCTGTCGTGCTGGTCCAATTTGTATCGTGAATATAGATTATTCCCTCATCAATGAACAACAATTTGGAAAATATATCAAATTTATTCAATTATGCATGGCACTGATATACAAAAATATTTAAAATTGTGGTTTGAGAACATAATTAAAGGTGTTTGCAACGAGGAGCCAAAAAAACAATGTTTGTGACATTTGTTAGAACAAGTCAGTAGAACCCGGGAGTCTGCAACCCGCGGCTCTGGAGCCGCACAAGCTGCACAAATTGGTCCATCTCTTTTTGATTTTTAGTTGATTGTACATTCCAAAAACTTCAATCCACTGATATTAGTGTGACAGAAACATTCCATTATGAATAAGTTACTTGTGGCTTGTTTCCAGTGCCAACGCTAGCATCGTTTTGCACAACACACTATTTTCTTGAAGCCAAATAGATGTACTCTGTGACTATTTATCATCACTGCCAACATAAGTGCATGCCATTATTATGAATGGCTACATGTTGAGAATCACGACACACAAAGAAAACTACAGCACTCCCTCTTAGTTGTCTGATGTGCTTTTTCAGAATTCCATTAGTAAGTGGTAAATCATAAAATCACTGACACAAACCATTTATGGTTCATTGCTACATGGGCAGACACAAGCAAAGTCATTCTAGGCAATTTCTCCGATTCTTATTGCTGGTCACGTCACCTATTCAGCCTGATGCTTGTTGCTATGAAGAATTCCGAGGCTGCAATTATAACAACCTCACGGGTCAATTTAAAAGGTGAGTCAGATACACATTAAGGAAACCATTAAAAAAAACGCACGGAAAATATCAAACAGCACTGAAAGCCATCTCAGAGGAGTATGTACCGTACACACCACTCGGTATGAAATATAAATCATTGCGGTTACATCTGACACCTCTCTGTTTGGCTCAGCAGGAATGAAGAATGCAAATGAAGTAATGGTGGGGGAGGGAAGGTGTGCAATATATCCAAGAACGTCTCCAATGTAGTGCAATGTTTTGCAAATAAACAGGTTGGCTAATTCAACAGAGAGAATCACTGCTCTGCATTAATTCCAAAAGAGCGACTCTGTCCGTTTAACAGACAGCATCTCCACATTGTATTTTGTTTTCATTGTCAAAACAACAAATATTCTTCTTTGGGACATTTCAATGGAAAGCAATGACGTATGATAGAAAGAAAAAAAATGAGGCCAATCGGCCGACTTTGGTGGGGCGCTACCGCTCCAGCCCCAAATGCACCACCTGACAATTGGCCGCCATAAGAATTTTTGTTTTGACCTCTAGCAAACAAGAACAAGGTACCAAATGGAAAAAGAATATGTATTAACTATTAACCAGATGATCTGGAACTGATTTTAGAAAAAAAAAAAAAACACTTTCCAGTATCATGCAGGGCATACACAACTGCAAGGTACAACCAAAATGATAAATATACTGTGAGCCGAATACCTCTCTTGTATTGGCTATCAGTAGATTCTGCAGGGGTCAAATATGTGTGTTTTATTTTAAATGACAAGATGGAGGACTGCAGCGTGCAAAAAAAAAAAATGGAATAAAAACTAACACATTTGTTCTGCTGCGTCATGGAACAATCCAAGAAAAATACCCCAAATTAGACTTACTCTCATCAGGATTTGGTGATGCAAGAATGGCACTGTGTTTCCTCTTCACCTCCTCAACTTTCTCCGCCAGAGACTCGATGAAACCTCGGATTTCCTCCACCTGTCGGAAACGAGAGACAAATAGATTTGCATCCGCTCGACACGCACCGAGGCCGGAGGAACCTCTCATTACACTAAAGTGACGTTCTCATTGTCATATTAAGATGACTGAAAGCGTGTTGGTGAAAAGAAAAACACATCGAAGGAAACCTTAGTTTGTGTGCAAGGTGAATTTGCATTTGACTCCAAAGCCAATTAGTTGAAAGCCCAATTAAAGTGTGCAAAAACTCCAATCAAATTGATATATTCCAATGAAAAATACAAAAGATTCACACATTGTCTGCTTTATTTTGTAAGTTGCCAAAAATTAAAAAAAAAAAAAAAAAAATGTTCATGTTAACCCTTTCAGGTTTCGACAGTGTTATCAGGTTAAAGGTTATCATGATTGGTGCATGAAAGGGTTAATAGCTGCCATGGAATTGTATGAGCCACAAAAAAAAAGGTATCACCACAACATCACGAAAAGTCTTTCAAGAAGTCGAAATAAATGATGTGGTCAAAAGAAAAAGATGGAAAAGAAGCATTTCGGTCCGTCTTGCCATCTTGACACAAAATCCTTATTTGACCAAAAGTCATGCTGATATCTCACAAACGCCATCAGATGGGCATTATCAGCGGCTGCCAGTGGACTCATCCACGGCTCGGGAAATTCACTCTGCATTTTTGATTCCATCACACAGCTGCTCAAATAAGTCACCGGCCTGTACTTCAGTGCGTCTGGCTGCTGCGGAATCTGAGAAGGTGATTTGCTTGGTTTTGTTTTACCTGCCGTTTCCTTCTTTTTTTTTTTTTTTGCCTTCAAACATGGCGGCCATCACTTCAATCAGACATTCTTTTATCCTTTTTACATCTGAGACCCGGCTTCTTGTGCTTCCCCCCACACACACACACACACGCCACTCGAAGTGAGCGCTCTGTTGCTGTGGGTGTGTGCGTGTGCGTTGGAGGGAAATGAATTGCCGATTTTCACTATCCACTTTTGGAAAATGACATTTTCTAATAATATACTGTCGGCTCTTCTTCCAGCTGGCAAAGTGTCAGTGAAAGTTAAAAGTTGCACTCGGTGACCCAGTTAAAAACAAAACTGCCTGTTTCATGTTGTCACTGGCCGACACACGCTGACCCAAAACCAAAAACCAAAACAGTTTTTGCCTCATCCAGGGATGCCGAGTTCTTTCATTGCAGCGGCGCAAGCAGTTTTGGACTAACTTTGGATATCTAGCTGTCATTCTTTTTTTTAAAGCCATATTTATACGATGGACTAGTTTTTTATTTATATTGACTTCATTTTAAAAGCTAATTGACTCCATGTGCTATTTAAAAAAACTTGAATGCATTTTATTTTTAAATACACCCTCCTTTCGTGTGCTATTTTTCACTTAAATTTACATCATTTCAAATTGTATTTTAATATATATTTTAAATAAAAAAAAAACAGACATATTCCATGTACTCGTGGTCATGAGCAAGACTGACCATTGAATTGTGTCCATTTTGTCCATTTCGGAGCAACGTGACGGGGTACAGTCGCAAGTCTGCTAGAAGAGCGCCGTGCTTGCTTGATTGGATTTTAACCGATTGACACGCTAAACCTTCATTCATGACAGTGTCATTCCCAGATTGACAGACGAATCCTCCTATCATGACAGTGCCGTTCCCAATGTGCGCTCGCATACTGTAGCTCATTCATTTTTCATTTTATTTCGGAACCAAACTGAGATTTTGACAGCTACTGTTCAAAGTGACCTTTTGAACAGACTGATAAAAGTAATGTCATTAACAGTTGTGGTTTTGTAGAGATTTCTTTTTTTTCAATTTTAATAATCACGATATAATAGTGGTGGCATGAAGAGATGGATTAAGTCCCCCACTGCAGGCCTGGGTACCAAATGCACTGGTTAATATCCTGTTAACTCTTTAATTAGCTGCTGATTCTGATTTGATTTTATGATTTCAAATGACAACATAATTGGCTTGGGAAGGCCCCCCCGGGGAGAAACTGGGCTGCTGGCTCGGCCCATTGATGCAAGCGTGTAAAAAGGCAGCAAACGGTGAGCATTTGACGGGTAGGACGATATGAGTGAGCCAGGATGAAAGCACTCGGAGCTGTCTCGCGGACCGCGTGTCGGTGAGTCATGGCGCTCTCATAAGACAACAAGAGCGAATTTCATTAGTGTGGGTGCATAACAACATCAGACGCGGTGGAAAAGTATATGCAGAAACACAACAAACACACCCTTATACTTCCAGGGATTTACTGTGTATGTCTTTCGCGTGCGCTTGCACTTTTGATATCCGCCACCGTCTCATTTCCTGGACCCGAAATCCTGTTCAACTCCCGCTAATGAAGTCACAGGAGCGAGCACGAGGAATGACGACATTTTTGTTTCGGTGCGCTTGGTAATGAGTGATTCGAAGGCAGCAAGTCTTGCATCTGTTCA
The DNA here is from genome assembly GCF_001891065.2 of Hippocampus comes. Taxonomy (NCBI): domain Eukaryota; kingdom Metazoa; phylum Chordata; class Actinopteri; order Syngnathiformes; family Syngnathidae; genus Hippocampus; species Hippocampus comes. Next base: position 21,491 of record NW_017805833.1, read on the forward strand.
CTTTACACTTGCATCATCAGTTCGGAACGCGCTAGCAGCAAGAACAGAAGCCAACTGACACTGGACGGTGCTTAAGCGCTTGTCACAAAATGACAAATACGCACCGATAAAGCTTAAATTGCACTGTACATTGAACTAGTAACATCACGTGACTTGTCATGTCATATACGTTATTTTTGGTTGGCTTGAGTTGTGTCTTCACAAAAGGCAATGGCAAAAAGAAAACGAACATGAGGTACGCGTTGGTTTGATGTGCATTTTGACATCATACAAGGACACCAAACATATTTTGGGTCAGTTTGGTATTATACGCGTGCCTATTGAGGAATACAACTATAGATCTGGAAATCCCTCATCATGGCCTTTAATTTGATGTGTGACTGAATGTGGTTTGTTGTACACTGGCTTTCTTTTTATGTTGACATTTTCGCTTAAGATTTTCAAGGAAAAACGGCTGTTCGCTTGGTGAGGTTTTGTGTTACGGCATATCGACAAAATCGCTGCTGGTTTGAAATCCTTCCCGTGATCATCTTCAATGCGACATATGACTCCATGTGGTTTCTCTCTCTCTGTGTCGTATATCAGGACAGGCCTATGAAAACCAACCATTTTTGTCATTTTTTAAAATTTTTACATTCCCCTTAATGTAAAAATGTTCAACAGTTGAATACTCAAATCAAGTGACATCACTCGCATATGAACACAAAATGCTGTCATATAAAAAACTGGCCGCTTAAAAAAAAAAAAAAGAAAAAAAATCCCATCAATGGTTCGGTGATACCAAAACGAACACATTGTTTCCAGTGTGATGCGAAGGGCAGGGAACTGCAGTCATCTGCTTCGCCCCCACCTCCCCCCTCCCCCCTTAAAAGCTTAATTAACACACGCAGTCAGGGTGAGACGCAGGATGACTCCCTTTCCACCACCGTGACCTTCATCTCGGGCCTCGTTCTTCAACATCACTGTCATTCGCAAAACGCTCTGTGGCGATCTGCCTTCTCACTTGAAGGTAGTTTTCCAGTGAAAGTGAAATTCCAGACAAGATAGCGAGATGAACGTTTCAATTTACAGGCCGTCTGTCAGAGGAGAATAAAAGGCAGAAAAGAAATGTGAAGGGGACTTTATAATTGCACCAATCTTGTCATGATTGCAGCCTTTATCACTGTTATTTCGGGGGGGGGGGCGGATGGAGAAAATGTATTTTGTAACCCAATTAACCTTGAAGAAGTAGTTTTTTTTTCTCTGTACTTGTGTCCAATATGGTCCTTTGTTGGTATTCTTCATGATCAGAGTGAATTGAATGAATGAATAAAGATTCAGAAAATACTATTCAAGTGGAAGTGCTTTTAAATCCACATGAAAAACGATGCTCGTCAAACCGATGATGACGAGCTTTCAAAATCAAAGTACAATCATGTTTTGGAAAATTTGGTTCTTGCACTTGATGCTTTTTTAGTAATTGTGCGAAGGCTTTTAGCCCTCACACGTTATTCCATCGACACCATGAACTTTTTTTTTCTTTTATTTCTCACCATATGCATAACAAAAGCCAAAAATTATCATTTCTTTTTTTTTGGGGGGGGGGCCTTTTGTTTTGTTTTTCTCCTTTTATTTCCACATTTTTTGTTTGACTGTAAATTTTTGTTTGATCCGATACTTTCTATTAAAGGCCTATTAAATTCGGTGTTTTGGGGCTTTTTTATTTTTATTTTTTGATGGAGGCACCTGCAGATGACATTGTAGCTTTGACAACTTGAGTATTTATTGCCAAGAACAACCACCTTTGTAGCTGCCTTTGCAATGGCTGGGGGAGGACCCCCCACCCCCACACACACACACACCTCACGCCCCCCCTCCCCAAATCCCCTTTTCTGAGAGCCATTGTGACATTCAATTCATGTTCAGGATACACATGCACAACATGTACAAGAAAAAAAAAACCTCCCGGATGTGAATGTACTTTACAGCGCACTTCCGCTGTCAAGTGGAAGAAGAAAGCGCTGAAGTGGGCCAAGCTGCTGTGGTCCAATCAATAATTATTTACATATCAAATCAAATAAGCCACCAACAACGAGGCCAATCATACAAAATCATACCAAGTGACGCCATGGAAGGACAAAAGCACAAGATCGATGACTGTGCTGACGTGCAGGCTATTTGCAAGTTACTGCCGCGAGACCGCCAAAGTCAGGGGTGTCCAGACTTTTTTCATTTCAGGGCCGCATTCATAAAAAATGCAAGGATGCAAGGGCCACTTGAACCTCAATTCAATCAAACATGCTCAAACCAGTCAAGCAAGCAATGATACTGTATATTGTTTACATTTTGCAGTTATTTGGGAAAACTGTTGGACAGCAGCTTTCTGTTCAGGGGGATATGGCAAATTGTTGAGGATTTTTCAAGATTTTATATTTTATTTTACTTTTATTTAGCAAGGCTAAGTTATCTTAAACATAGCTTAGTCAGTGAATAAAGGTTTCCTGATGGTCAGAGTTTGAGGTTGGGCTGCAGAATTCACTTTCCATGACAGTATTTCCCTATGGAAAAAATGTCATTCTGAAACTTTGCTGTGATTGCCGAGGACGCCCGAATTCAACCGGCATCGCATCAGTGAACTTACATGAATGAATAAATAAAACAAAACGGTGTAAAGAACAAATGACAAAGTGAAAAAGAAGACAAAAATCCACCTGCTCAAAGAATTCATCCATGAATCCTTTGTCCATCCCCACGGCCACTTCATCTTCCTCCTCTGTCGTCTCCTTCCCCTGTGAACAACAACAACAACCCAAACGTTCATGTTAAAAAGAATTTCACTGGAATGAAGGGCCAATTCGCCAAAACTGTTCAATTGCGCAAGCAAAGGTGAAAAGGAAAAACTTGAAAATGAATCATACATTCCGACGGTAAAGTCATCAGAAACAAGAACCATAAACTCAAGTCAAGTGATAAACTAATCAATGGCTCTTCATGGGATCATTTAAGTCATGATTTCCTGTCGGGGAAACAAAACAAAACAAAAAAAATCTATCCCCTGATTTTTCTTTTCAATGCTGCACAGGTAGTGTGCATTTTCAGATTCTGATTGCTGTTCTCCGCACACGTCCATGTATTTTCTTCACGAAATTTAGCCTTCACGAAAACTAACAAGCGTGTTTTTGGAATGTGGGACAGGTCAGACGACATGGAGAAAATGCACGCAAGCACAGGGAGAACATGCACCCTCCAAACAAGAAGGCCACAGTTGAGATTTAAACCCAAATGCTGCGGACTGTGAGGCTGCCCATTCACTGAGCACTACCGGTGGAGCTCATCGGGCTTACCATCAACAGCCCATAATGACAAGAAATCGAAAACCTTTGAACAACTCGCATAAAAAAAAAGTTGATTTATACCAACATGTGCAAGCATAAACCCTCACATTTGTATCACAAAATTCAAGGTGGAAAAAAAATTGTCATCATTTGAAACTGTCACATCGGTTGGAAAAAGAACCGCGATACAAGTAAAATTCATGAGTGGCCCATACTTGAAAGAGAAATGTATACCATCAGTGCTAATGAATATTCAAGAACCAGTCATGCCATTTGCAAGTTTCTTTCAATAGGTCCATTAAGTGCTTAATTTAAATGCAAGCATGCATGGCAATAAATGAGCCACCATCTCCACTGGTCTTGAAAAACCCCATCAAGTGAAAAACAAGTCTGATAAATTTGGCCCACCACAGAGAAGAGCGTTGTTAACAAGTCTGCAAAATGCAAATAAATAGAATAAAAAATCAACTCAAATAGTATGTGTTGTAGGGTTGGAAGCCTGTTAGCTTCTGACCCTATTCGTCTCCGTGTGCCCTGCGATTGGCTGGCAACCGGTTCAGGGTGTGCCCTGTCTACTGCCCGAAGTTGGCTGGGATAGGTTCCAGCACCCCCCCCCCCCGCGACCCTTGTGAGGAAAAGCGGATTGGAAAATGGATGGATGGATGGATGGATGGAGGTCTAAGAGTGTTTCAGTAGACTCTGAGCGTTTTAGTGGCACGTTTAATGTTTCCACACGCTTTTTCCTCCTTTTGTGTTTCCATATTCAAGCCTCCTGCGTCTTTGCGTTCGAGCCAAAGCAAGACGCCTCCTGCATTAGACATGACTCAATCTGTGTCAGCTGCACTGAAAGCGCAAGCAGATTTATTATCATAATATAGCAAAAACAACATTCATTATGTATGTTTTGCTCACTCACACACACACACACACACACACACACACACACACACACACACACACACATATTGAAATTTGTATAATGAATTGTTTTCTGCAGAAGGCTGACAACATGCATTCCCGATGATTGTGCTCTTGGAACATAATCATCGGCAAAGCATGCACATGTGATCCTTCTATCTTCCAGAAGTGGAAAATTGCTCACAATCTGTACCCGAATAGAAATAAAGATAGTCGTGCAAAACACAAAACGACTGTGGATATTTATTTTCTGGTTGCTATCACACAACTTTGTTGGCAAAGCAGCCAGTCGGACCCTGGCACTGTCGGAGAGTTAGTAATTGTCATCATCGCGGTACGGTGTCGTGTAGAACTGTAATGCATCATAATGGGATGGTTAAAATACAAGTAAAGTAAATCCATCCATCCATCCATTTTCAACACTGCTTATCATGAACAGGGTCAAATAAGACTTGCCTCGTTCAAGCCCTCAGGACATCGGGTGCCTACACAGGGAGCGATCTCCTGCCGGCTCATCTGATTGCGAAATTACAGAACCTACAGAAGCGACACTATGGGCCAACATTCAAACAATGCACTCTGGCTTCAGTTTGGTCATAAGGGTAAAAATCAAGCCATAGTTCCAGACTTCAAAGACACAATGCATCTCATGTCATCTTTCCCCATTGAAATTAATGAAAATGCCATGAAAACTTTATTTATACTGTGCATGTCATGCACAAAATAACTCACTGTGCTTCACATGGACAATACAGTATACAATTTGACCCAAGGGTATCAGATACAGGCTGAACAAAAGGGGTCCAAGGACTGATCCTTGAGGAACCACAGACACGCCATGGTCATTCAATCAGATTCAAAACTTCAAATAGGACCTGAAGCATTTTAGGACCATGACCATTTAGTCCTTAGTTTCCATCCTGTTCAACAGTATATTATGATCTACTGTATCATCGCTGCATTGAAATCCAACAAGACTAGCACCTACTCATTTCTAGTGAAGTCAAGTGAACGCAAAAAAATAATCTGAGCGACAATTGGTTTCTCAAGAAACATGTACAGTAAATCAGGTCATTTTTAAATCAAGGCACCACTTGTTAGGCTGATAATGAAAAAAACTAAAATGATTACCGGTACTTAGTAAGGCATCAGAAACATTTATTCGGCCTGTAAGACCCTTGTCATTTTACAATTTACACTTCCATAATAGCATTCCTCCCACCACGCTGTTTGAGAACCATTGTTGTGCCTTTTTCAAGAAATTGCAGAGAGCAAATCTGACCCAAGTTGAATAAGATGCGAGACAAGGCCTGGCTGCAGCGAGGAGGCTTCAGCAGCAACAAGCAAGATGAGGAAGAATCATGTAGGTGGCACAAGATATGAAGCACAGCAGCACCAAGCCAGTGTGTGTGTGTGTGTGTGTGTGTCTCCTCTCCCTGACAATCCCCCTCAATGTCCTCCTGTCTTAATCGTCTTTTCGCTCTCCATCCTCCAGATTTGATCTCTTCTGGAGAAGCATTAGAGCAACAGGCCCACACAGCATGGACACTGGTGCCTCCTCCTCCTTTTTCTTTCTTTTTTTTGATGCTCCTCAGCTCCATTTAAACAATCCCTCCCTCCTGAGAAATTCAATGTGATCCAAAACGAGACCTCCATCCATTTTATATAACATTTCTCTTCATGAGGGCATTGACTGAGGTGGCACCTGGTCCAGGCTGAACCTGGTCTGGTCTGTCTCGAAACACAGTACGCATGTTTGAAAACAATTGCTGAAACGAATTCACAGACTGAGAGTTATGCAATACTCGATTGTGGCGCTAAACCATGAACCCATTCCAATTTTCCTGTGACATACTTACTTGGGCATATGCTACATAAGAACATGAACGCCAACAGTGGTCATCTAGCGCAATTGCAAAGTGCAGTTCACTAGCCGCCATCCATCCATCCATCCATCCATCCTTTTTCTGATCTGCTTAATCCTCACAAGGGTCGTGAGGCATGCTGGAGCCTATCCCAGCTGTCTTCGGACAGTAGGCAGGGGACACCCTGAACCGGTTGCCAGCCAATCACAGGGCACACAGAGTCGAACAACGATCCGTCTTCACACTCACACCTAGGGACAATTTGGAGTGCTCAATCAGTCTCCCAGGCATGGTTTTGGAATGTGGGAGGAAGTACGAGCCACCTTCCACCCGAAAAATACATTTTACCTCAACATAGTCTGCTGGCATGGCCGCTTTAGAGCGCCTCGTTGTCAGCAATGAGTGCATGCACATCAAGGAGAGGTGCCGGTAAGGTTGAAAATTAAATGTCCGACATAACAACCAGTATGTGGGTAGGGGTTTTTATGCTGGCGTAGCTGCTTTAGAGCGCCTCGGTGTCGCCACGTGAAAAAAGCACCGTGATACTGCCTCCAGTGTTTGAGGACCAAGAGAACGGAGTGATACTTCGCCATTTATTTAATCATTCAAGTTGCCAAGGTTGTTAACAACGCTTCTCTGGGAGTGCTAAATTTAGAGGACATTTGATTTTCTCCTTACATTATCTTTACTCAATTTTGATTGATGTTGCTACCGAGGTAATCGTCATAAAATATGGGCATGTCACATGTGTACTGTACTGTATCATACCAAGGCTAACAATTGCGCTCATTAAATTGCGCAGATGTACCGAGGGTTGTTTCTAGCGCCTGTCAAGATCCAATTTCATCGTCCTTGCCTCTCTCACATCTCATCCTGACCTTCAATGGCCTCATCAGCGAAGTAAAGAGGTCTAAAAAAAGGCACATGAATACAATCTACAGACGATGTACTGGAAGATTACATTCTAACTTGAAACGCCACTGGCAGCCTCAAAGAAAATCAATTCCGGGCACCAATGTCGGCAGCAGCTGCCAATTCTCGCAAAGATAACTCCCTCCACCCCCCGGGAGGGCCAGCCTGTCATCGGAGCGCATGGTTATTCTCATTCTGGCTCGTTAATGCGCAATTAGCCGACGGGTATGGGCATTAAGACAATTAGGTGATGTTCACTGGCACGCTCGTCTGTCGTGAAGGAAGCCGGTGCCGCTAAATTCTTATGGAGTTCGACTGGAAAGAAGGCAACTTGTTTTCGCTCCCTCTCCCCTGCCTTTTCCCGTCATCAATCAGCCGAATAGCCACGAATGACCATAGAATTGTCTCTGTGCAACAATAACACAATGACAGAGTAGTGCGTGGATGTTAACTCCAGACAAAAGGAAAAAAGGTTCTAAGCTAAACAATGAGACAAAGAAAGCAGCCACAGTGAAGTATTTACTCACTTCGCTGACCAAAATATGAGGTGCACCAGCAAAGTCGGGCGTGGTGGAGGGAGAGGGCACGGTGCGAACGCCGGCCAGCCGTCACGCGCCTAAATATAATAGATGACGGGAGTGGGGGGGCGGCCATCGTGCGGTTAGACTGGCCGATCAGGATAATCAACACTTATTCGTGATGATCAGACTGGAAGAGACTTGAAATTTTACTGTGAACACGACAGAGCGTGTATCTCTGCGTGCTGTCTCCTATTTTAGAAGGGTAGGGCAACGTTTGAAGATGTTTTTTTTAAGATCTGGAAATGTTCTAAATTAGTTTGGGGATGACATGGATGAAATATTGGTGGAAGCCAGAGTTATTTGCGGAAATTTGCGCTCATATATTTTACAAGTCATGTCTTGGATCAGGCGGCCCAGTGGGCCAGTGGTTAGCGCGTCGACCTCACAGTGCAGAGGTACCGGGCTCAATTCCAGCTCCGGCCTCCCTGTGTGGAGTTTGCATGTTCTCCCTGGTGCCTGTGTGGGTTTTCTCCGGGTCCTCCGGTTTCCTCCCACATTCCAAACACACGCATGGTAGACTGATTGAACACTAACTTGTCCCTAGGTGTGAGTGTGAGCGTGGTTGGTTGTTCGTCGCTGTGCGCCCTGCGATTGGCTGGCAACTGGTTCAGGGTGTCCCCCGCCTACTGCCCGAAGACAGCTGGGATAGGCTCCAGCACCCCCCGCGACCCTTGGTGAGGATAAAGCGGATCGGAAAATGAATGAATGAATGAATGTTTTGGATCTTATTATCGTCAGCTAAGGAAGTCGACTCATCAGCAGTAAAAAGCAGTCTGCATTCTCTCGTAATATGGAAGCCGAAACGCCGACTCAGATGAGGTTGCTCATTCCAGAATGGTGTTCATTCATTCCAAGGACTTCCATCAGATGAAGTTTCCTGTATCCATACGACACAAGCGTGAGCGATCATCACAAAGAAACCGATGCAGCAAAGTGGTTTCAAGGAAGCACTTCATCGAGCGTGCCTATTTCACACCACGGATAAACACGGGCGCCTCGTACCGGCGCTCAGTGGACCATCCGCTCAGTCGCTCACCCCTACACCGAGCAGTCAGTAAATATGGACTATCAATGCAAATGTCATTTGCATAATACAGATCTTTGGGTGGGATGGGGCATCGGTCTCATTTCACGTCATTTCATGGCTCACTGATGCAATTATAATGTCCATCACAGTTGATGAATAATGCATTGAAGTGAATGCATAAATGCCTCACGGTTCATGGATAATATAGGGAAGGAGTTCCATTGGTGGTGCCTTTTCATCACTCTCCCACTGGTCAAACGCTCATCGGTGGATTTAGGAGTGCATAGTGTTGGTTAAGGCTGGTTGCTAGCCAGGGCAACTTGTGAGGCCGCTGGGGTTGAACGACTTCAGATTATTTTTTTTGTCATTGAGGCTCATGTGATTGTGAGTGGCATTATTTGTCAGCTTTAATTATTAAAATGTCACTTTTAAGTAAGGTTGCGCATAAATCAGCAGTGACTCCAAGTGAGATGCGAATAGGCGGCGAAAAAAAAAAGGGCCACCAAGTCAGACTTTTTGAATTTGAATCAGAACGAATCATAGCATATTGCCACACGTGTAGGGATGGAAGAGTACCAATACCAGGGATCGGTATCGGGCCAGTAGAGTGCATTTTTACTAGCAGCGGCGCCAGCCTTCTTACCCCCTTAAGTCAGTTTGTTTAAAAAAAATAAAAATAAAAAAAAATTTCAGAGTGCAGCATATTTAATCAAACAAATATGACACACATTCAACTTCAAGTAACACAAACATATTTGACAAGGAATAATGTCCCTATAGCTTGATTAATTAAATGCATTGCGCCACACAATGCAATCTGGGAACAAAGAGCCTTTACCATCATTACCAGAGAGTCTAAGTTGACGTTTTTATGGGCAAAGTGTTGCGATGTTCCATGTTTGTGAATGTCACCAAAAAAATCTAAATCAAAAATGCATTCGCTGTATTGATAGCACACAATTTGCCTTTGACAAGCATGTAAACTTCGAGAAAATTGGTTTAGAAATGAGCAAGCGATTACTTATTTTCATTGGACCGGCACTCCCTTCGATGGAAACAATGTCGCCGCAACCTTTGCAGCAAGGCCAAATCATGTAGAAATATCAATTAGATCTATTTTCGAAAAATCCCCGCGGTTATGCAGATAAGGGTAGAGCCACCCACCCACGCGGGTTCAAGGGTGTACGCGTCACGTCCATGCTATTAGTTAATGTGTCACTCTGACTCCAAACATGCGGTGACCGTGAGCATACACGACGAGCCGCCTGAGCTAACAGTGACAACAAGGCTGCGCGCACGAGGCGGGAAACAAAAGTCGAGTTGACAGCTTTCTGATAAATCGCCCGTTAGAAGTCAAAAACAAAAAATAAAGAGCAATAACGGCGGAAGCCGTCACGCCGAAAGGGAAAATGTGCAGGAGAAATAAATGACGGGTTCTTCCCGAAGCAGAAAATGAGGAGTGATGATCTGTTGCAGGTGCGGCGCTAATATTGCCCACATGACGAATGGTGATCCCCTGTGGTGAAATCTCAAATAAGCTCATCAACTTTGGCTTTAGCGGACTGATAAAAGCTGACAATCACATCAATATCGGCACCATCTGTCACTAAGCCACTGGCGAGGGCCGAGCGGGAGCGAGTCCAGGTGACGGCGCATCCTGGACTGGGTTATCGAGACTGGCAGCTGCGGGGGCATAAAGGCAGGCGTGTCGAAAAATCGAGAAGGACGACAGTGGAGAAGAGGCCGCATCCTCTGGCAAATAGCGGCAAAAAGCCAATTTCCTGCCATTGCGGCACACGTGCGTGGATTGGTAAACACGTGGCTACAAAAACAACACCGAGCCCAGTTCTTGTTTTTGTGTGTGAGCAATGAAGGAGCTTTTTAAACAGCAGTCAGACAATTCAAAAGCAGCACGGCCCTCGCATCACAAAAGAGTAAGGGAAGCTTGAAGAGCTGTTGACGTTTGCGAGTGGGAAATTGATGAAAGGGAACACATGCCGAGCAGGCCTTTGAATTTCGCTACCTTGCTTATCTGGAGTCAGACATCCTTGAAAAGTATTAAGTACAACAATGAGTTTGAAGCTCATCTGGAAACCGAGACAAGAGTCTTGAGCGTGGTGCATGCAAGGGATTGAACAACTAAATATTTTTTTTGTTGTCGACTACAATGTGATGAAAGTCGAAATTGATTAATGACCAGGACCGGTTGGGGGAATAAATTCAAAACAAATGGTGGAAAATACGACTGAGTATTATGTTGAATGTAGCTGTAGTACTTCGCGAGAGACCCGCCTATGTTTTTGTCTTCGGTACACACTTAAAGCCAATCGAGCTGTTTCGATTTTGCCACTTTCATAGGCAGTCAGAACTCCTGTCCAGCTGACTCATTCATAAATGACTTCCAGTTTAGTCTGGACTCTGACCAGACCCACAATAGAGGTCAAAAAGGCACCCGAGCCCTGGAACCAAGAGTATGCGACAATTCTAAAAGAGGGCAACGGCACAAGTCTTACATTTCGGGGATTCGGGACAACGGTCTTTTTTTCTGGCGAAGAGGACTGAGAAACTCTTAACTAGCTGAGCGTTTCGGCTGTCACTTCAGCCTTTGTCGGAGCTATGAAAAAAAAAAAAAAGACACCTTAAATCTCATTTCACGAATAAGTAGACAAGATGAACTGCATAGTGCTTGCACAAAAGTTTTTCTTTCCATCAGTGCCTTTTTCTACACTGTGCATTATGATCAAGCCCACCTCGGACTGGTCCGCAGTCAGTCACAGGGCTATTATAAAGAGAAGTAACCACTTCACATACACAGAAGTCAAGTACATGAAAACCGAAATTACTAATGGCTCAGCTCTGCCGGTCAGTTGTCTATTTTCAAATAGTACAACGGGAAAGTATGAAAACCAAGCTTCATCGGATGCTGCAGTCATAGGTTATGAATGAAACCATTAATCGAATGACTCAGTGACAAAAAAAAAATCTCAAAGCAAAATCTCTGTCTCAACGTATGGCAGGGATCATTTAGGCCTTGAATGGTAAACTTCAATATATTAAAGGTGTGTGATTTATGGTTTAAATACCGTAGATAGGTAGAACTAAGGATGGGGTTATTTCTTTCTCTCTGGTACTGTTTGTGCATCATTACAGCAATGTAAAGAGGCAGCATGGCAGGCGGCAAGACACGCCTCTCTAATCCACACACACACACACACACACACACACACACACACACACACACACACACACACACACACACACACACACACACACACACACAGGGGTTGGCAGAGCAGCGTTGTCTCCCTGGAGGCCAATTCATAGCAATATCCTCCACTGAAAATTGCACACAGCCTTTAAATTGTTTCCCTCTCCCTCCCCATCTTAACTGCCAATTGCGTAGATCTGACAATGGCCACTTTACCACACTCATGCATGCAAACACGTACGCACGCACGCACACACTACTTCTATCAAACTTGCTGTTCCTCGTTATTATTCTAAGTATATTGAGGCGACAAGCAAGAGTATTCAAAGCGCAGCCTGGAGGCCAATGTTTGTTTTTTATTATTACTTAAGTTCAACACAGCCTGCTACCCATATGAGAGTTGGACCAAAAGGTCATGATTTATTTGTATCATTTTGTTGGCAGTCTGTAAGGTTGGATTTTTTTTGCTTTTGTCCACTACATACAGCTTCACAGGAACTCCTAAACAAGTAAAAAAGATGGACACACATTATTACTACTGTGATAACCTCGATTTACAAATTACTCAAATTGAGAGTCTTTCAGTACACGAGCTGTCGCTCGGCTGACTTTTTTTGTCTTGAGTTGTGAGTAAGAATTGGCATTACGATCACTCGATGGCCATTGTGAACTTCACAACAAGCAGCAATTTAGCAGATTTTTTTTTAATTCACTTTTAATCTGTTTATTGTAACTCTAAGATGATTAACTGGGGGAATAAACAAACCACAGACAACTGCATGTTGTTTATTTAATCAAGTCACTCAACTTTGCTTTCAGAAAGTATGCTAGCTTCATGCTACAACACAATGCAAAACACCATTGACAGGCTAATGAAAGTAGCATCGAAGTTGCAGGGTTATAACCAATTGAGCAATGGATATGTGAACACAAAATAGGCAGTATCCCATAAAGGAGAGCATTTGAAAATACTCAGAGCGTATATTCTCTGAGTGTGTGTGCGCGCATATATATATATATATATATAGAGAGAGAGAGAGAGAGAGAGAGAGAGAGAGAGAGAGAGAGAGACAAACACACACTAGTTCATTCATCTTGTAAAATATCAAGAATCGCATTGCATCACGTCCTCTCGAACTGAGCCATCCTGCACTGAATCGAATCGTAATCCACATCACATCGTCTTTTATTTAAGGCGCACACGCCTGCTAATTAGACCTTTTTTTATATTTGCTAATTAGACTTTTTTGAATGGCAACGTTCCAAGGAGTGTCATCATGACGTTTATCTACTCAAACCACTTTCTGTCTGTGTGCTTTTACACGTCCCGAATTGCAACATTAGTGAGAAAAAAAAAAAAGGTTATATATTGTAAATGTCTTTAGGGGGGCGTCCGTGAGGCTCAGTGGGGACATTTAACGGGTCAAACGAGCGACGTGGGACCAATTGTCCGGCGTAATTACGCGAATCGATGAAACCACACACTTGCATGCAGACTAGTGAATAAATCACCGGAGGTTCACTTTCACCAAGGAGTGATAAACGGAATTGACATAGCAACTCCCAAATTGTGCAACACAAATTCAAACAAGTCAAAATCTTCACCGTGGTCTCCTGCTGCCCGCGTGAAATAAATGCAGATTGGTCACAACTGTTGCTGCGTAAAGGCACCGTGCGCGGGGCTCTCGGTACTTTTTACGTTCTCAGCCAAGGTGCGTTCAAAAACAACAGCAAAAAGACAACTTACATGTCGAAGTTCTTGCATGCGGTCCTTCATTGTGGATTTTTCGGGATGGTGGTGATGATGGAGCGGATGTGGACACGGCAATGAGCGGGCTAAGGATGCGCGGCAGGCGGCTTCACAAGGAATCGATGCTTTCTTCCCCCAACCTCCCCCACCCCCACCCCCGTCCTCACCGCTCTCCCTCCTCCTTTTGGCTCCTCAATCGCGGTTCCGATGACGGGTTGATTGGACCGACTCCGTTAACCAATTCCACGCCCGTCAACTTCCTCGATTGCGCCCAATGGACTCGGCTTTGGGGAGGACCTGTTGACTGGAAGTGTAAGAATCCACTTGGGGAGTACAGGGAGGGACAGTGAGAAAGAGCAAAGAAAGAGGGGACGTCTAGTGGGCTGACGGTTTTGGGTTGAGATTGAATGTCGATCGAAGGCTCTCAGAGATAACGCCCAGGTAGGTTTTTTTTTTTTGCATTGGGTGCGGAAGCATGGCGCCCCCTGTCAGGCCACTGCGGGCACAGCAAGCAAGACAAGTCCAAATATCGATTTATTCATTCATCCATTCTTCGTTTTGTCAACTGGGGTTTGCCCACAATAAGGGATGCAGATGAGCTGGAGTCTATCCTCGCTAATTTGGGTCAGAGAAAGGGTATAACCTCGACTGGTGGTCAGCCAATCACAGAGAGACAAACAACCACAGGTGTCACCAACTTGGTGCCCGCGGGTCTGCCTAAAAATAGCTCACCAGTGACTACAAGCGCCTACTCTGTTTTTTTAAGCGGAAAATACGTGTTCTTTGGGAAGTGGCAAAAAACGTGGCACGGGATATGGAAGAAATGTCATCTTTTTTGCATTATGCTCAATCGTTGACATTGTAAGAGTTAGATTTTTTGAACTGGTCGTTTTAAATGAGCCACCGCCATCTCCTCCCTCGTTATTATTGTTTGTTGGACAGTCGTAAGGCAACGCTTGCTCAAATGAAAATTACCAAAAGGTTGATGACTTCGTATTTGCTTTAATTTGGACACGTATACCGAATATTGCGTCCGGTGATCTCACCGAGGAAATGCAACAAACATTTCATTCTAGTTTGATTTGAGTCACAAAACGCGGACAAAAATGGTCAATAATATGAGCTTGGATATGTACATTATGGTATATTACTGCTCGTTCTGTGCCTCGTAGATGTCTTCACGAAGTCAGGTTTTAAAAATGAGAGACCACAAGTATTGCATCCAATTAAAAAGAATAAAGTCCATTCACCATAGAGGTGACTCTGTGTGTGCGTGTGTGTCTGTGATGAAGGCCCAGTTGCATGAGTCACAGCTAGAAATGAGGTCTTCTCTGACGTCCGGTGTATTTGGTGTCAGCCCGCACCTCCCTGTAGGACGACATCACAAGGATGAGCCAACTGACATGATTTGAAAAAATGAGTGTACAAAGACTGTATGGATATAATGAAAATACACCAGAGCCCATACCGTCCTTGTCGGCGTCTCCTCTCCTTTTTTTCCAGAATCCAATCTCGGCTCTTCTTTGCCGATTTTCCCTTCATGTTTTTGAATCGGCATCTTTGCAGGGACAGAGTGAGGTGATTACTTGTTTGTTAGGTGCGAGATATTATCCCATGTAAAAGGCAGGAAAATCCGCCTGTCGGGGTTTCGCGTCAGGCAGGACGACAACCTTTTTTTTTTGCTCTTTACTCTTGGCCTGCTGGCATCATGATTCAGGTACGACTGAACCTGATCCACACCTGAAGCCGAGACCGGATACACCACCTTCTTGGTGAGCTTGGATACGAATACTGGACATGCTGGGAACATTGTATACCGACTTGGAAACGGATGCAGTCATAAAAAAATATTTTGAAATTATGTGCATGAGTACTCATATTTTGCTAGTTTTCAAATTATTATTCATAGAGCTTCATTTTGGCATTTTGTGTTCTTATTCTTATTGTGATGTTTATTCTTGACCCCAGCGGGTGTTGCGCATTTCTAATCTCATGCACATTATTTTGGACAATTTCTATTTCATTTTGTACAATTTTTAACTATTATTGCAATTTCATTTTGTTATTCTTATTTACATGGTATTTTCATAAACTGTATTGACTGCGACATTCGGTAAACATGAGATCAAATGTGCTTTAAGTGGCATTTTGCGTTTCCATGTCGGTAGACTTCGTCAGTTTCCCCAGTACTGTCTCAGACTCACCAAACTGGATGTTACAGTAAAGCAAAACATGGGAAGGTCATATTTCAACACACACACACACGCGTACACGCACACGGCGAGCTCATTATCTGGTCAATTGCATTCACACAGCAACCTGCTGTGAAAAAAAGACAAAACAAACAAGCTTTTATTGGTGCACATTTGGCCTGAGGTAGCATCTTAATATCATAAAAAGAGAGAAGAAGATTGGAGGCTTTCAGGGCTTCATTAAACAGACACACTAATGTGATTAGCATAAGCAGGTTATTGCATCCGTGTAAACAACACTTCCATCTTGTTACCTTTGTCCCGAATACTGGACCTGGTTGGGGACGTTCTTGTCAGACATTTCGGAGCCCAAACCCTGAAGTTGGTAAAGCAGCAGTGTTATACACAGTTAGATTTTTCCAATCAGACTGGGCGAGAAAGACTTAAATTTGAAAGATTTATTTTGTTAATTTTTCCCCATAAAAATTCCTGTCCCAAATTTGTTGATTTTTCACACTTTTCTTACAGTTAGAAAGCAAATGATAAGGACATAATTCAAATTATTTCTTGCTTTCAATGACGGAGGAAGCGAAATAAATACATTTCTGAAGCGCATAAACTGAAATTAGTGGTGAAATTTGATTCAGCAGCGAGCTCTCCTTCTTTCATTTGAAACAAACTTACCTTGGGCAGGACGCCCGTCACGCCAGCAAACAGACACAAGAAGAACCTGGAGAGAAGCACAATGAGCAACAACGGCAACTGTGACCTGAGTCCCACAGGAAGTGATCTACGGACTTTTTGGCCTTGGTGCTGTTGGGGTAGTCCACCACCATGCCTCCGCTGAAGCCCGCCCTCATGGCCTGCGACGTAATCAGTTCCAACTGCCAGGAGATCAAAACAAGTGAGGAGGATGAATGATACGGAGGCGGGAGGGAGAAACTAACTTCCTAAATGCTCATCGGAGGACATTTTATGTTCTTGTTTACCTGCTCTGAGTTCTCGGGATAGAGCTGAAAAACGGCCCGGGCGCCTCTTGACTGAAAGATGGAGAACAAGTAATTTAATGATAATCTATTGAACAGTTTGGACAGATGAAATGGCACGAATGCACGAAAAAGTCATTAGTGTGCACAAATAGGTAGGTAGCTTGTGTGCACATATTAGTAGTTTGTGTGCGCAAAGTATTTTTTTTCTCAGCTGTCATGTCTGGGGCTCCGTACGATTCTATTTGGCAGAACAAATTTACGCTAAGCAATTTATTAAGAAATATATATTTTGAATGAAATAACTTCCTTTTTTTGTCCCTTAATGCTTACAACAATAAAGAAATAATTTACACGCAGAGCATTGTACTGTTTTACAATCATTTTTGTCCTTTATTTGTTTACCCTTGCAGAGAGAAAAATCAGCAAAAATCAGCCAATGTTTTGCTGCTTTTTCTGGGGGATTGTTCGAATGTCATTATTTTTGTATAATGGAATATGTTAATGTGTTAAAAATGTTTAATGGCAAATATAAATAAATAAACAAGCTGATTTTTTTAAAAGAGCTACTCTCAGCCAATTAATCAGTCAGGCCCCAAAAAGTAAGGGCTGGGTGATTGTATGGCTCAGGATTGTTTTCAGTCAGCGTTACCAACTTAGACATTTTGATTTCTGACACCTCCAGGGACTATATTTCAAAAAAGCTGTTAGCAGTTTTGATTCCCGCGAGGAAACAGACAAAACGTGGGGAATCACATTCCCATTGTTTTCTGCATGACCAGATAGGAGAAAGCAAACTGATTCCAACCTCAAAATTCCCACTGTAAATAAATCAAAAATTTGAATACAACTTACCAATGAAGAATAAAGAGTACTAAAGAAAGTGTAAAGTCTCTTGGGAGGACTGTGTGTGCGCTTGTCAGCGTTGCAAAGCCACTGAAGAGCTGAAATACTGACAGGGAACAAAAACAAGGGTCACTAATTAAACTACAAGATTCCATATGAATCCTGAGAAAGTGACAGGACATTTGCTAGATTTGGTACCTAACGCAGCCATCAAAGGTTCCCGGTCGGAAAGGCATCCCTTGACCCATGTCTCCCAATAGAAGATCTCCTTCCACCTCTCTGTCCTGTGCCACATCTGATACAGATCACACACACACGGAATTGTGTTCAGATATGTTGCTTGAAGGCCAGTTGTGCTAGCCCACCAATGGCATTTTGCAGTATCGGTTAGCATTAAGCTAGCAGACTTTCATCAGACAAAGTTATGTGGCGTTTGGTTAAATACATAGTGTGTGAATCTGTATGTAACAACTGAAAATAAAAATAGCAATCGGACAGCTTTATCTGGAAAAAACTTGGCCGGGAGTTCTAATTATCACAGTCACCTAAACGGAGCTGACAATAATGCTCAAACTAACCCAGCATTGCTGTGCTGATGTCGACTCCCACCCAGTAGTGTCCTTCATCTGTGAGATAATCGCCACTAAGCCCCGAACCACACCTGAGAAGAAAATAAGAAGAATAAAACCCCTGAGTGCTTTGCAGTTCAAACGTATGTATATACACACACACACACACACACACACACACACACACACAAATATTAGGGCTACATTTAGAAAAAGATTTTTTGATTTCAGGATTGTATAATTCAACAAGGCCACTTTTGAGCGTGAAGGCAAGTACAGTTTAATTGGCTCACCCCACATCTAGCAGATAGCACGGCTGCCCCTCTGGAAGGTTCAAAAGCTCCACGGCTCTCTCCGACATCTGAGTCTGAATCTCGATCATACGTGAGCTGACACAAAAGAATTTTTGGGAGAAACATCCTCTTACAAGACTTTTGACAAAATAAAACCTTTTTCAAGAGAAACAAACAGAATATTTTACTGCGTGAAAGCCGCAGCAGAGAATACAGTAGTATGTGATTTATTGAATACATTCTAAAAACTCGAGGCATGTTTTGAAGAATGTATGACGTGTGCACAATATATATTGCAGCATATCATTACATACTTTCAGTATGGAAGGCACGAAAACTACTGGCAATGTAAACCTCATTCATATTTCGTCAGCCAAAACTAACAAGTGTTTTCTAGTTTAAATTTGATTCATTTTAAAAAGTTGTGACAGCAATGAGACTTACTTCTGGGAGTATTTCTTGGCCTCATCTGCGTTGTAAAACTGTGGAGTGAAAAAAATGCACTGTATTAAAAGCTAAACAAACATCTCATGTTGTTGTTGTTGTTTTTTTTTTTAATAATGCATAGCTTGAAGTGAGGCTGAAAGCAAGCCACAACAGCGTCCCGTTTACATTGAAGCTGCTGTTAGCCGAGATGCTACAAACACATAAAAACAAGCACTAACCACATCTGGAGGAGCCGTGTGCTCCGGTCGTCGACAGGAGCTCATGGTACAGTAACTGGTTAGTAACCGAAGAGAAGAGGTGAATGTAGTTTACTCCTCAAAAAGAAGATAAATGGATGACACATGTGGGTCCAATCTGTTGACCATACGCAGTAAACTCTTCTTCGGTGAAATACGAGATGAATTATAGGGGAAATATCTGTATGTCGCCATCTAGTGGAAGTCTCCTTCAACCCACTGCGGACACACTACAGCTCAGGGGAGAGTCGGCAGCATCATCACTGTTGGCAGACCCGGTTTCGAGGTTTCAAGACAGCTTGAAGCAAAACAACTACTTATGTACTGCTGATGGAAGCTGGGGGAATACCATTTAAATTAAGATTTGATAATTTGTTCTGAACATATTGGGGGACGCTGAAAGGAAGTGTTCATACTGTAATCCTGCCCTGTCGGGTCTGACTGAACGTTGGGAGTGCTGTATCAATTTGAGAGTCCTGGTTTTGGATGTCCTATAAAGAATGCCAGGCAAAAATTCTGGATTAAATAATCAGATTTTAGTCTTGTGTTGGGTAGCTCCCCCATGGATGTTACACTACCAATGCCGATAGTTGACTTAAAATTGCGAAAAGATGTAATCAAATTACAGCACAACGTAAAATAAAAACGAAAATTCAATTAAAAACAGTTGCATGAAAGTATTACATATGTGTGGGTGATACAGATATTAATATTTATAATAAAATGGTTTCTGTATTGTATTTTTTGAAAACAATTACATATTCAAATCGCAGAGATGTTACCGTCAACTTTGGTGTAAAAACAATTTAAAAAATATTATGAAGGTACTTCACAGTTAAATTGTTTTTGATACATTTTGTGCGTCTTCACGTCATAAAAATGGTTAAATGGGCGTAGCGGTTTCTGCTGTGTGATTGGTCGAGCACGATCATTTCTTCCTCTTCTCGTCGATTCTTGTTGGTCCACTGCGACGTGACGTATGAGGAACTTGACTGGTTTTCCTGCTGGGTGATATGAGGGTGGGAAATGGCGGAGGTCGTCCAAAAGCTGGGCAGCGGAGTTTGCCGGTTGTCCAGCTTCAGATACGGTCAAAGTCGACCGCTTTGCTCCGAGGAAGCTTCGGAAACTTGGCGAGAAAAGTGCACATTTACTGCAAGTCCAAATAAATACGTTTTAACGGGGAACGAAGGCGACGTTTGGCCAAAAAGCACAGCGGTAGGACCCAAAGTAGAAGTCAGACTAATGGAAAGGAGTCATCGGATAACTGAAATTAGTTTGAACCAGAACTCACCCCGTTTTACTGGATTTGTTCATGCTAGAGAGGCTTTTAACAGTTCTTTGGTTGGACCCTGGAGGTCATCCGAGAGCAGAGGAGCTGTTTCCGGTACCCCGAACTCCCTCCTCACGTCATCTCAGCAGCTGCGAGCTTTCTGCATCCTCATCCGAGTGCATACCCCAGAGAGTCGGCATTGTGGCTCTTTTAAATCCAGAAGCTACTGTTGGAAGAAAGACTTTAAAGATGACCCATTGTACAGAAACAGGACGGCCTATTATGACATCCTCAAAGTGTCCCCCAATGCCACGCAGTCCCAAATCAAGACCGCCTACTATAAGCAGTCGTTTATCTTCCACCCAGACAAAAACCCCGGGAGCGCAGAGTCTGCGCTGCGCTTCTCTGAGATCAGCGAGGCATACACGGTACTGGGCAACAAAAGTCTGAGGAGGAAGTATGACCGGGGTATCCTGAGCATGATGGATGTCCACGGTACGGGAAGACCCCCCTCCAAAGAGACCTCAAGCAGATCCTCGGGATCGGCACAGCAGCAGCAAACCACCTCCAGGGGTTTCTCCCAAACGAGAGGAAGGCCCATGTACGACTTTGACGCCTTCTACCAGGCTCACTACGGCGAGCAGCTGCAGAAGGAGCGAGAAATGCGAGCCCGAAGGCAGCGCAAAATCGAGGCGCACCAGGAGAAGCTGAAAAAGTGGAGGCAGAGCAAGATGATCGAGGGCACGGTGGGCTTGCTGCTGCTGGCCGCGGGCATGGTTTTCCTGAGCGTCAAGTCCTGAAAGACGAGCGGCATCTGGACCGCCTCCTTGTTGGGGTGGCATGTTCAAACACGACAAGAACGCTTTTTCTCAGTTTTTGACTTTTCAATTTGGGGTTGTAGTCATATAGAGGCAAAATGTTCATTTGAGGATGAACAAATTTGGAATCACACCATAACAATTTATTTTATTTTTTTTTTAGACCCACTCGACACAATCAAGTGCAGATCCTTGATAATGCCTTGTGTCTTGCAATTGTGATGAAAATGTGAGTTTAATCTAGCATCGTTGAAAAACACACTTCAATACATGAGAAATTAACTACTGGATTAAATTAAATTTTCATTTCTAAATTGCTGAGATGCATCTGTACATATGAAATATGAATTATATTTGGAGGATTGTGTTTTGTGTGATTTATTGCAAAACTAATTGAAGGAATACATATGAAAATTATATTCTTTTGAATGAATGCCCCGTGACAAATCCATCGTATTTTCAGGCCAAAATGATGGCTCGAAAAAGAAAATAACCGAATAGCACACAACGTTGAGAGTATCCTGGTACATTGTATTATTTAACTGCATTAAAACTAATTACACAAGGCCCTCTATGCTTTGAATGGAGGAAAGTACTGACCCCTCTATCACTGAGCCAAGACGTTCATGTCACGTTTGGCCTGGAGAGGGCAGCCGACCATATCGAATGACATCACCTGCTCAGAACGGGTCCTGATACTCTATTTTATAGAATATAAGATAAATAAACGTGGCGTTTTGGGCCAACATCAGCAAATGTATACACAGTGTATACATATTAGGGAGAGTCACAAAAATCTAATGATTTTGTTCACATTTTATTCACAGAAATATAAAGTAGTATGTCAATTACATCACTTTGTACAAAATTGCACAGACTCGTCAAAACTCAGTCAACAGAAACAAACCAACTTAGAAGTTTTACCGGGTGTTACTAAAATAAAAGTGGAGCAACGACTGCACAGATTCTAGGATTCCAGGTCAAAAAGAAAATCTGCTTGTTTTGCTAAATAAATGAGATGTTGAGGGCATGAGCAGTGTGTGGTGTGTGACTGATATGTGACGGGGCCCTTGCACAACGACAAGATTCAATAGGGGAGGGAAAACCCATTCACAACAGCTTAGGAATAATAAATATGTTCCAAAAATAGGACGCAAGTTGGCACATTAACCTCCTCAGCTGTCGTGGAAAATGCTGCGTGATGGCCACGCTTGACGCGTGTAACTCATTTAGTAGCTGAACTAAAGTTGACGACTGTATATTACAAAAAGGCATTGGCATGTCCGGTGTTCGAATTTGGCTTGAATGTTCCTTTTTAAAAAAATCTTACCGGTAATAACGCTTGTCTAATACATATTTTGATGATTTAAAGCAAAGCTACGAAGCCAATTATGTGCACTCAAGCGTGGCCGTCCTTTCCCACAACTCTGCTCCACTTCCCCCTCCTAGCCTCCACTAAATGCTGGAGTCCCATCGCGTGACAGGTTGAAGGCGTGACTTTGAATGTGACAAAGACTAAACAAAAACATAAACGCGCCACTTTTGTCTTTGCTCCTTTTTTTTCATGAGCTGAACTCAAATATCGAAGACTTTTTCGATGTACAGTGGAAATACTCGTGATACTTTGCTTTGACTTTGGAGCAAACATTTGACAAGTCCCACAAAGTGAAGTTTATTGTCAATCTAAATATCAAACGAGCGACCACTTTGTGGGAGCTAATGAGGATCCTAACATTGAAAAAAACAAAGAGAATTGCAAATGGTGTATTTAAAACAATCACAAAACTTTGCTCTTTGGAAACTTAATGCACTAAAATGTAAAAATGCCATAGATGGGCTAATGAATGATGAATAGTCATGGCGTGAGACCCTCGACGCAATGCACATTTGAGCAGAAATGCTGCATCAACAAATGTCGAGAGACAAATTAACGATGCTCGCAGACATACATACAGACATGTATGCTCTGTGAGAAATTATTATTTTACAGTTTACAGAGTAATTATGGAATTTTTTTTATTTTGTTTGTCTTTGTGACCAGTGCCGTATATTAAAAGAGTCTGGCCAACTCGCTTGACCCGCACCGTCTTGCACCCCAGCCTGCTATACGATAGTACACGTGTGCTGATTTATCCGGTACACATTTCTTTCCTACAAACTGAATAGTCCGAATTTCAACATAATGTACAGTACAGTACATGTGGACTATAAGGTGATCATGTCGCAGGTTTACTTATTTTTCCAATTAGAAAAAAATGGGCGGGTCTAAAAGAATCGCAACACGCCCGTTATGAAATGGTTGAAATTAGTCACTTCATTGATAGGTGGACAAACATTAATTTAAAAAAAAAAGGGGGCAGCTGAAGCATCACACGAGGGGGTCACGTAGTGACCGAGGGTCAATCGAACAAAATATATTGTAGCTAATCTAACTCTGACGCCTTGCCGATTGATTATTTATTCATTGTTTCTTACTTAGACCAGAGAGAAAGAGAAAAAAAAATTGGCGTTCCCTACATTTATCCTTTCCGGACAATCAGACACACCTAGAAAACAGCGTAACCCCATTAATCGTGCGTTAAATAGGGAATGGTGTGCACATTCGGACACGGCTTCCCGTTTATTTAGGGCGCTAGAAAGATATTGATTAAGACAGAACCCGTTTAATTATGACTGTATTTGATTGCAATCCATCCCCACCAAAAGGCGTCAACATGAATGACCCCTTATTTAGCGTCAAAGAAGCTAAATTGCACCAAGCAACATTTACAGAATGCATTCATCTCAAACAATTTTATTTTATTTTTTGCGGCAACAACCTTTGATAAAGTGATATCAAACCATAATATTTTATTGAAAAAAATTCTGCCGTCTTAAAGGTTAATCTTGATGCACAATATGTCTATTTATTTATTTATTGATTAATTTTTTTTAACAAACTACATCCTATTTAAATGTGTTAATATTTTTAAAAAAGTGTGTGTGTGTGTGTATATATATATATATAATATAGTGCTATTTTCCTGTTTAAAAATACATTCGGAAAAAAAAAAGTTTTTTGGGTGGGGTGGGGGGTGGATTGATTGAGTTGATAAACAAAACTAATTAAAATAGCATCTCAAGGCACAACAGTACACCAAACAGTTTCTCTCAAATATTTACAAACGTTTCTAAATCTGTGTTGGAGAGCACTTCTCCTTTGCAGAGATAATACAGCCACCTCACAGGCGTGGCCAAGCAATACCATGCACATTTTATTGCGGACAGCTAAAGTACGCCTGCTTAGTAAATCATGCTGTCTAATTAGCATCTTGACATGCCACACCAGTCAGCTGAATGGATGACCTCGGTAAAAGAGAAGTGCTAACTAGCACAGATTTGAACCTAACTGAACTATAACAAAGAAAATCAGGCCGACTGTCTACAGAGAAAAAGTTTTCCATGTTTGAGTTGAGCAAAAGCAAAATTGTTGCATTGATGTTTTTGTTCAGTATATTAAAACAGCATATCGAATCTACAGTTTACCCATATAACGAGCTTGTATTAAAAAACAAAACAAAACAACCACAAAAAAACCCAACCCTGTTTTAGAAGCACTACTGTAACACGGTGATCATCCAAAAATACTCAAATACATCACCAGACACACACTCACGCTCATAAAATAAGCCAGTGTGACAGCAAATGGAAGCCACCCTGACCCGTATTAAACCGCCTCACTTTTCACACACGTATGCATTGATGTTGCGGAGAAATGCATGTTTTGTGAGCATTTTGGTTGCACGCCTTTGCTCGCCATTCTTGAAAATTGGGAAATTGGACATTTCGCACCTATGACTAAGAAAAGTGATTTCAAGTCGAGTCTTTCGACTCCTCGTAGCCTGATTTCACCAAAACTCATAGCCACGCGCATGGAGAGGGACTGGGATATTACACACCTCACCTCCAATAGACGCCACATTTTTTCGCTGGACTTCGGGAGGGAAAAACACCAGTTGGTGTCAATGAGAAATTGGAATTACCTTTAAATCTGACTGATATCATCATGTGCTGCCTAAGTTGTCATTGGCATCCGTAAAGCTTACGTTGATACGGCGGCATTCAAAGGGCTGCTTTCTGGAAGAAGAAAAAAAA
>NW_017805833.1:47166-51243 GCF_001891065.2 Hippocampus comes
CACCTAGGGACAATTTTGAGTGTTCAATCAGCCTGCCACGCATGTTTTTGGAATGTGGGAGGAAACCGGAGTACCCGGAGAAAACCCACGCAGGCCCGGGGAGAACATGCAAACTCCACACAGGGAGGTGCACACACGCACACAATACATATATATGAGTCGTACTATAATTTTGGTACCTCTGCCCACCTCGAGTGAAAGTGAAGACTTTTACTCAGTACTGTACTTTGTAACAAAAAAAAGCATCCTATAAAAATGTTGGCACCCTGAACTTCCGAACTGTGTGGAAGATGTGCTCATCACTCCTCCAAAGTGCTCCCCATAAAACACGAATGCTGATTTTTGTCCGCATTATTTGTGGGGCCTCACACTTAAGAAAAAAAAAACAATTAAAATGTCAAAAATTGATATTTGTGTAGCTTGCGTTGTCAAAAAAAAAACAAAAAAAAACCTCCAGTTCAAAATGTCCAATTTCCCACAAGTACTTGGGTCAGAAATAACCCAATTACGGGTGACAAAGGGACCGATCACAATTATTTATTTTTTTTGCACAAAACACCAAACATGTCATTATTTTGTACAAAAAAAAAGAGTCAATTTGAGTCAAATTGACCCAAGTAGCAGTCAGTCCCTCTGTGACCCGTAATTGGGTTATTTTTTCACCCAACCGTTTTTAGAATATGAATGCAGCATAAATAGGCCCTCCATGACACCTCTTTCGTCTTCCAACTCTATCTCATATGTGCGGCAGGCTCAGAGCTGAGACTCCTCAGGGGAAATGCGGTATATAACCCGGATGCACTCGAAGCAGCTTTGCAAACATGGACCGGAGCCTTGCTACGTGGGCTCGTTTCAGTCGGATCTCAAGAAGGAAGCGGTCAGATGAGTTGAATCAAAGCCATATGAGTGGAGCGGGATGACTTCCTGTTGCTCTTTCTGCCTACACACATCCTCGCCGCTTTTATTTCCTTCATGCAGGCCCCTCTGCGAGTGTCGTCTAAGCGTAGCCCTTTGTCATGCCTCATTACGCTTTGACGAAACGAAGCGCAGCTGCACAACCCGACGGAAAAGCCGCCCCTTCTCAAATCAAGAGAAACAGGAAATTGCTGTTGAAACACAAACAAACAGAGCGGCGGATTTGGAGCGTTTTCGTGGTCGTTGACCCGGGGGTCACTCAGTAGAAAGAGTACTGGTTCTCCACGGCTCGGGCCCGTCGGGTCCCGTCAGCGTCGTGGTAGTCCTCGGACGCGGTGCCCGAGGCCTCCAGCAGGCGCTCCGAACTGTTGCTGCGGCTCTGTAAGCCTCCGCCGGTGCCCGGGTCGCTGCGGGAGAGGGAGGGCAGGGCGGTGGGTGAGGAGGAGGTACTTGAGGAGAGGGGTGCGTCGGCGGTGGTCCCGGAAGAGGGCGAGATCCCGGGAGGGTGGGGGGCGGAGTCCGGGCGGCAGCTTGCGTCTCCCCTGGGAGGGGTGACGAGCGGAGGCACGTTCACATCTGTGGGTCAGTGAAAGAGTTTCTATTGTAGCTGCATCCAATATTTTGACCGATGACTCTGTTCAACAGCAGCTTTTAATCAGAGATGGCTTTATGTGTCACTCAATGTATTTGTGATGATGATTTAAAAAATACTTTTTTTTTGGGAAGGTTGACCTCTGAAAGCGGGCTCAATATGGATTTTTACCATGCGTTGTAATTTGTAGCCCGACGTTTCTGAAAAGAATTCCACCCGATGGTGAACAGAACCCTTTCATTCATAAATATTAACACATATAGGTCTATATTTCATTGCACATTGTTGTTTTTATATTGTCATTGCGATCATTATGAAACCTGATATGCTAGGAAAAAAAACGGGAGATTCGAAATTAGTGAAAACATGAATTGACTTGCATCTCTGATTAAAAAATGTCATTAAAAAATTGTGTGTGTTATCTCAGTGAGTCATTGGATAAAAATTAACTTTGCTCTGATAAACAACAAAATATAAATGTGAGGTATTGTTTCACATGTTCCTCACCAGGGCTGCAAAATTATTTTAATAATCAATTCATCTGTCCATTATTTTGTCAATTAATTGATTCAAAAATATGTTTCAGGTTCTGTCCATTTATTAAAAAAAAAAAAACAGGATATTATTTCAAATTGACAGTGCACAAAATTGCAGGATAAAATGAATCATGAGTCGGTTCTCGAAGAAATAAAAACGCGTGATCATTGTTTTCCAAAGTAAGAGCAGATGTTTGCAAATTACGTTTCCAGGGTATGGGCAATTTCAAATCAAACAAGATCTCTTAATTGGATCTTGAATTGAACCCTGGTACCTCTGCACTGTGAGGTCGACATGCTAACCACTGGACCATCGGGCCGCCATATCAAAAATAATGAGCGATTAATCAGTCAGCTGTGGATTAATCAATGCACCTCTATTCCACACGACTCTGTGACTGATTGTTCATGTCTTTAAAAGGTGGGACCTGGCTTGGGAGTCAACAAATGAGACTGTGGAGTTGGCTGTTGTGAGAGCAGATTAGCGGCTGACTGTTAAATGACTAACCGTTAGCCAGACTGCAGCTTGGGCGCGTGCGTATCAGTTGTGGCCAAAGAAGAATCACCATGTCAATGGCTGCGTCCAAATTCACAAGCTGGGGCCTTCGAAGATCCGCATTTTTGGCCGCATGATGTCGCTTCCGGCGTGACTCGACCGCATGTGGTGTCCGAATTAAGTCAATCCAAATTCGCCACTGTTTATGCGGTCCCCCCGAGGATAAATGAAGAGGAGCCTGCGAATTGTCTTTCTAGAATTTGGAAACCATGTGCGGTCAAATAGCGCCGGAAGTAGCGTCATGCGGCCCAAAAAAAAAAAAAAAATGCGGCCTGTGAATCTGGACACAGCCACTTACTTGTGTTTCTTTGCTATTTGCGGCAGGGCTCAGCCCCTAGCCCATGCGAATAGCGCGGGTTTACCGTGTCTTACTGCTAGCTCGGTGCTACAAGGCTTTTCTTTCACAAGTAAGATGTAAACACTGGCAGTGTGGGCCTTCCTTTATTATCCTTTCTCAGCGACTCCAGCAACAGCGGTGCCAAAGACACGCCTGACCAGTGTATCAATGATGCCTTTTACACCAGAATCAAACCCTCACTCTATGCGCCACACAGAGGGCCCCTTCATAACCACCAAAGCAGGGCGAATTTGGGCCAGCATGAAAAGCTGCTGCGGTATAATCGCCCACTCACTCCCCTCGACAGGAGGGTATTCATGACGTGCCAGTGTGAAGGGGTCCACGCGGTGCAGGTTCACTGAGTTTCAGCTTCGCTTGCTTCTTTTAAGGAGAATAAATCCAGGCAAGAATACTAGAGGGCTCTCTGCGAACCTCTGTTCTCCTCTGAAGAGTTTACGGACCAAATGGAGACAACCGAGAAGATTGGTTTTTAATTCAAAACAATTTCAGGTGTGAGCCAAAAGCAGGGACAAAGTGGACTGTGAAGTCAGTTCAGCAGATTCTTCATCATCTAATCAAGTATCGCAAACCCTCATAAAGATAAGTGTATCTTCGGTAAGGGAAAAGACGAAACTAAATAAATGCTGAAACCAAAATGATTGAACCAGGGACCTTCACTGCAACGCTCACCCAACCGAGTTATTTATTTGCAGTGTTCAATGTCAGACAAGAGGGCTCACAAAACCGGCAGCGGGAAAACCGTGAGTTGACAGGTAATGATCTATGACTACTTTTTTTTTTTTTGATTATTATATTATTTAAAACCGGCACCAGTATCCTGCAAATACAAATATCTTTTGCAAAAACCCATTTCGCTCCATTCTTCATTGTCCACTGACCAATGAATTGCTGCAAAGCTGTGTGGGTTTTCTCCGGGTACTCCAGTTTCCTTAGGGGTGTCCAAACTTGGTCCTCAAGGGCCATGCAAATATTTTCTTCACAAAGGCAATTACTTGACTCACCGCATTCTCTATCATCAACTGACGAATCGGTTACCACAAACCTTCAAAAAGATACCCGTACAAGTGCACCTTCGCAAAGGGAAAGGACTTCGAATTAGAGCAAATGCCGAAAAAAAAAA
>NW_017805833.1:51871-80650 GCF_001891065.2 Hippocampus comes
TTTTAAACAAGACGACTAACTGAAACTACATTTTACGTTTGTTTCACCAACTTTTTAAAATCCCATGTTTGATTGTGCCACACTGCTGCAAACCAAATTGCCCTTTGTGGACATTAAAGATAAACTTCTAAAACTGTAGTTATAGTGAAAATGTCCTTCGTTTCCATCTCTGACAATTCATTGCCTGTATGGCGTTTACTTGAAAAGTATTTCTTTTGTATTACTGTACGGCCAACAAAAGAAAGAACGTTTAAACAATTATTTGGGAATTGTACTTGATGTAATTCCACAATATTTAGTGACCTTTTGTATCTTGCGCTCAACAAATACTCAAAAAATAATAATAAAACTAGCCCCGACACGAATAAAAATATGAAATTGAAACAAAAGCATTTTTTGGAAAAAATAAAAATTAATCAAAATGAACAAACCTGCTCTAAAAAAAATAAAATGGCAGATGTCAAAACAAAATAAAACCTAACTCTGATGACAAATCATATCTATTTCCATCCCGCTTCATACACAACACGTGATACACTGATCAACTAGTGTAGTGGAGCCCAATTGTGACGTCACAATTTGTCCAACTTTGGAACGGCTTGCTCTCAATTTCAGGCAGCTAACAAAATTTACTTCATTGTTTAATTTTAGACTACATGTATACTGCAACAACAAAAATCTTTTTTTTTTTAAATTTGTCGTTTCTCATTTTCTTACCTTGGCTTTGCCCTGGAAGTTGAAGGTGAGGACGTACTCGCCGGGCCGCGTCTCACTTTGGCGGATCACAAACAGCCCGTGGCTCCTGGCTCCGCCCGCCAGCACCCACCGAGCCGCAAACGGGATTTTGGTCATCATGATCATGCTTCAATATTGACTCTCTCACTGTATCATTTTTTGTGGCCCGCTAAAAAAATAAGTGTTGACCTCTAAATCAGTGTGTTGGTCTCAAAATTGCAAATGATCTTTCACTTTTAATAACTTGAGATATTGCTCGCATTTTTGGACAATTTACAGAACATTTTCAATTTGGCAAACTGTTGCCGTCACCATACTAGGATGTGAAAATTATGGCCCAACCAGGCAAGAGCTTTGGCTCTTCCAATCACCACTAGTTCATCTCAACTTTCATCACATTGTAGTCAACTACAAAACCGGACTTATTTTGGTGGCTAACATGCTAACATAAATTTGTAATGCTCCTCACCAATCTTCCCTATCACACAAACTTGACCAATTACCCATTAAAATCGAATTCAGTCCCATGGCCCGTTTTTGTTCATTTTGTACTTTAATCGTTTTTTCGTTTCCTTTTCAAAATAACCTGCCTCTTTTTCTTTCAAGATTTGCAAAAATCAGTTGAAAATGTTAAGAAATGAACGGTATACAGAATCATGAAGAAGTGTAGAAATGATTGCCTGTTGGAGCGTTGGAGCCCTGGGCCTCTGGGGACTGCAGGAAGCGCTCTAAAGGCATGTGGGATGGATGCTGGGTGAAGGGGGGTTCCCTGCAACGCACTGAGGGAGCACTGTAATGCTCTGCCGCTGCGGCGCATAACCTCTCCGGAGCTCGGTACACACCTAAACAAGTCAGTTTCCATCCGTTACGAGACATCCGTATTTACGTGCCGATGTGAACGTGACGATGCTGCCGCGGGGGCTCACCCTCAGAAAGCAGCTCGCAGCTGCAGGAGGTCACCATGGAGCAGTCTTTGGATGAAGCCTGACCGTGGGGACACGACGCCAGCTCAATGTCGTCGCCGCTGTCCCTGCAAACGAGGACGCGGGGTGACCACCAGAGAATGTAAACAAACAGCACCGTGTCCAAACACACGTCCTACAAATAAAGTCCCTGTTGACGTCCAGACCAACAAGAAGGAATGTCAGTCATTGCTGTGCGTGTGTGAGTTTGTCCATGTTTGTGTAAAGGGAGCCTGTCAAAACGTCCGCTAATTGGATGATTAATGGCTGTGTGTGTTTCTGCCCTCCTTCTGTGCCCCCCACCCCCTCCTCTTTTTGCTTGCTTGCTTCCTTCCACAGCAAATATTTATGTGAAGGTTTACCCGGGGTCTATGCAGTCCTGGATGTCAGCAACCCAGGAGTTTTTCTGCAGCGAGTCGATAGTTTCCAGGATATATTCTCCTCCGTTCTCCACCTACAGAGCCCAAAAAGCGACAAAAAACAAAAAGGTCCTGTGAAAAACGTGCATGTCCATTTTTCTAAAATTGTGTTAATGGGGTGTTTGCATTTCCGACATTTCATGAACAAAAACATTTTTGAAATGACAAAAAATGGGCCTACCGTGTGTGTTTTTCACAAGACTGCGACACTACACTCAAACACAATCGAACAAGAGCGTTCAACGGGCATTTGTGACAAAATGGAATAAAAACACACCAACTGAAAAACAGATGTGGAGATGACACCAAAAAAAAAAAAAAAGCATTGGCCAAAAAGGAAAATCTGTGTCATGTCACAGGCGGTGAGCATTGAACACATTGAACAGTTGAGGAACTTTAGGAAATCAGTTGTAAAATCCATATCTGTGCTCAAATATCCATATTTCTGACGACGGTATGTCGCGGCGCGGGTTGCTCAGTTCTTACCTTTAAGACAAACGTATTGTCTTTGTCAGGCATCTCCAGGGGCATGGTGGTCCTCACCTCCACAATGGCTGCCAGAGGGATGCTCACCTTCGCTTTTGAAGACTGAACATGTCAAAGAGAAATGACTTGAAATCATGAGGTTAAACATTAGAAGCTAACTTAAGCACAAGGTACTTAGTCCAGAGTTATTTGGACAATAGCAGAGTAGGTATTGTGAAATAAAACAAACATATGAAAGGTCAAGGTTTTTGGAGGGGGGGTTCAATTCGGGTGTTTTGAAAATAAATAAAATAAATAACATGAAGGAATTAAAGCCATTTTATGCAGCCCGCTTCCATTGACAGAAATGGGTCTCTTCCGTTTAAGAAACCAACATTTTTAAGTCGAAACACATGTCTCATTAAACTACAGTCCTATTTACAGGAAACAGTTTCGATGACAAACACTCGCCAGCCATTAATAAAAAACATCAGTAAGTGTGGCAGTAACTGAGTGCACCTTCATGTGTCACGTGACGACCCAATCCAATCCAAAAACAGGTCATTGCTTGCTGTTTGGAAACGCAAAACATCATATGCTGAGGTCGTCCAACACCAAGGACCCTTCTAGTCATAGAACAGAAATTCATGTGAAATACACATTTGAATTTCCTGAAGCTGCGTTAGCTATGGGTATGAAGAACTCATGTTGTGACCACCACCATCTCCTGACCAAGTGAGAACCTCGGATTATCTTCAAATGGAAGATCTATGAGGGCAATGTACAGGTTTTTTTTTTTTTTTTAATAGTTACATATATTATCTATTTTCAGATTCGTATCCAGTGTTTGCATATCCCAGCGGCTCGTGAAATAAGTATAGTTTCTGTGCTACAATATAAAGCTTCCTAATTAGTAGTTTAATTTTGTCTAGCCATACGAGTACCCCCAAAAAAAGACCACCGCTCATGCAATTACGGAGGGTCCGAGGTGAAAATAACTCTTTTACATTAAAACACCATACTTAGCGTGAAAACAGATATTCACACATAACCATTACACAACATGTGTCTGGTTGTATGGCTAGCAAGCTTCCTCATCCATGACAATTAAGGGCCTAAATGAGTCATGCAGCGAGAGCCACAACCCTCGCCCCCAGTCTGCGAAGCGCTCAAACGTAGCGCGGAGAGGGCCAATTTTTCACGCCATCAGCGGACTGTAGCCAACGCACAAACAGGAAGAGTTTACGCCATGTGATCAAAGCAAAGAGTCTGCCGCCCCCCACCCCCCATTTGCCCTCTGCCAAGGATAAACTGAACACATCCAAAAGGGCGCGCTTCTATGTGTGGAGACTGATGGTCTGGTTGAGGCTTATCAGCTGATCTGTCTGGAGTAACAGCGTTCTCATCTTGATCTCGGCCGCCGTCCGCACCCACAATTCCTGTCTGAGGATCACATTTCAAGAGAACACTTCTCCAATGCGCCGCTTCCAGGAAGCTTATGTCGGGCAGAGCTAGCAAAGCCCCATCTAGCCTAGCAAGCTAGCTGGCACCACACTGATGTGCAATGGTGACGATTAACTCGGCAGCTTTATCCGGATTCTTCCTTTAGGCTATGTAATAGACATGTTCATGGCTCTTAGCTGTTTTACGGTGTCAAAATAACTGCCCTGCATTTTTCAAAAGAAGTCGGGTTTACTAGCTTCAAGCAATTTTTTTTTTTTTGCCACTCGATATGACCTTGTGGAGTCATGTTATGAAGAGTCCTTTGTCATGGTGATTCCTTGAAGCGATCATCAAACTTTGACCTCAACGCGGTACCCAACATAGATGACAGAGGCTAAAATCTTTCGCAATTTCGCCTTGTTCACCTGTTTGGCGTACTTGCTTTCAATTTGGGTCCACGTTTAGTGAATTCCCTCCAAGTGTTTGTTAAAATACGAGCTCTGGAATCTTTCTAAAATGGCCACTTCAACCCAAAATTGCTGACTTCCTGTTTGTATGTGGGAATGGTTTCTTGAGTTTTTTTGTGCCGCTTGTTCGTTTGCAGGAAAATAGCTAATTCAATTTGGATGGAAATCCAGATCAATGATTTTTTTTTTTGTACATAGTCACATTTAATTGCAAGGTTTTTTTTTTTGCAGAAGAAAATATGACTCTTCCTGATACAGTCTGTAGGAGGTGGGTATTCACGGCTGGGGTGTAATTTGGTTGCTGAACTAAATTGGGATTAGCCTTGGCAAAGGTCTGCACTTTCGAATGCACTGAAATAGAACATAATCAACATACCAGAGTGTGTTCTTTACTTCCATACCAAATTCATGTGGAATGGTATCGCAGTGGAATATTCAACTTCCACACGTGGTCCATAGTTTACCACAGTACTGACATACAGTATAACGTTTTGAGGTCAAGAACACCGTCCAACGAAGGTGTTTATCCAGCAACGTAAGAATATGTCATCACGCAGCACAAAAGGGCTTGTTCACACTTACTGATAATGCGTTAGTGTAGGATAGATGAAACTGTGGCACTTTCCGTTTCAGGTTATGTCATCGCGACCGTGGGAACAGAACTCCATCGCAAACCGAGTAGTAAGTAGCAAATGTCTCAGGCCACCACAAGCTTTGTTGTTCTAATGTTGTTTCAATCACAACAATCGGTAAGTAGTCAGACACGTTCATGAAGGAGGATTACACAAAATTGACAGAATCCATTTCCGGGGAAAGAAGCCTTTTGATTTTGGTGAGAATATGGATATAGGAATCTAATTTTAACTCTTTGAGTTGCCTTGGCAACAACCGAACAGTCCACCCGATTTAATCATAATGGCAGCACCTGTCCCTAAACCAGAAAGTAGCACGCTATCCATCCATTTTCTACAGTGCCCGTTCTTATTTGTGTCATGGGTGAACTGGGATCTATCCCAGCTGTCTTGAACAAGAGCTGGGGTACAACCTTGACTGGTCAATTGAACGCCACCTTGAGACAAACAGCCATTCACACTTACATTTAGAGTCTTCAATGAGCCCTAGCATAGCATGTTTTAGGAATTTAGGAGGAAACCAAAGTAGCAAGGGGAAAACACACACAAGCTCATGAAAAAAAAAATGAAGATAGGGAAAAGAACTATTTCTATACAACGTATCCTGTTCAGGTTCGCAGGGACCTGCAACCTATCCCCTCTGAGTTCAGGAGAAAGCCGGAAACAAATGCTGGACTGGTCGCAGTTCATCAGAGTGCATAGGGAGAGAGACTACAATTCATACTCTCATTCACATTGTCACTGTGTGGGAGTTGAGCCCACGCTGACTGCAGCATTAATGACTGCAGCTTAGCTAACAGGACACGGAACAACATTATGAGTCAAGACAATACATCTAACTTTTGCACAGTACGATCAACTACATGAAGTGTATTCATTTCCACATCAATTCATGCATCCATTTTGTATAGTGCTTGTCCGCGTTATTTTGTGGGGGCAGTCCCCCCCCCCCCCCCCCCCCCCCTTATTTTGCATCTATATTTTAGTCAATAGTTCAAAGTTACTGTTTCTCCCGATGGGATAGCAGTGGATGTGTGGTCAGAGGGTCTCTGCTGTGTCATCATGCAGCAGCCAGGAAGGAGACTGCGCTGGTCACTTTAATCATCCGACACCGCTGAGTATGCACTCCGGTGATGTGAACAAGACAGCGAAGATAAAGCTTCTCCTCCTGTGTGGAAGTGCTTCTTTTACATGTCGACGTTAATAGAAAACAGTATGTGAAAGTGCTTGGGCACAATGATTTCATGTTCCTTCTTCCAGTGACTCATGCAACTATTTTGGTCCTTCCCTGTGCTGTCATCGCGTGCCAAAGATGAGGAAGCGATCAGGTCGGATTTTCTGCAACAGCAGTTTTGAAGTTTTGAATGTGCTAACGGAGGTCAATGAGACAGTTTCGCACTTTCCACCTGCGCACCCTGCCCCGGTTCCCAACCCCCGATCAGCTCCATTTTCCCACGGTCCTCTTCCAACCGCTTGTGGTACCTTCACCCCACGTTCCCAGCCGTGGAAGATTTACACATCCTCAAGCTGCACTGCACCTTAAGAAGGTCACGGGCAATGACGTAGGAACAGTTGTTCCGATATTATTCTTGTTGATGTTTTATGCTATGTGTTCTGTTGTATCATTGTTATTTTATGTTCAATGTTCTGTAAAGCTCTTTCAGACAGATAGATAGATAGATAGATAGATAGATAGATAGATAGATAGATAGATAGATAGATAGATAGATAGATAGATAGATAGATAGATAGATGGCAATGACTGTAGCATACCTTGGGCGGGACGTAGAACTCAAGCAGGAACCTGTCAGCGCCTTCGTCCCTCTTGCTCTTCCTTAAGAGCAGGCGGCACTTCTGCCACTGTGCAGCGCCCATGCAGTTGGTGTCATCGGCCACCATGTACCGAAGCGCCCCTTCCCTCTGGATCTCGAGCATCTCGGCCTTGTGGCCCTGGCAGCCTCTTGGTAGTCGTAGCTTTTGAGACCACTTCTCTCCCCCTACTGCTGCCGTGATCTCCCCTCCAGCAGCTCCACTGCCGTTCGACTTTCTGGCCGTGGAGGGACCGTCAGGCTCTGGGGAAGCACGGCGATGCCACATCTCCTTGACCCCGTCCACCACGCACAGGCTCATGTTCCTCAGCGAGAAGCCCTTCTTGAAGCGCGCTTTGGGGTGGCTCACTGACACGTCTTCCGAACTGCGGGACTGACCCAGGGCGGACACCTTGTGCGCGGGCTGCGGTCCGGGGGCGCCGGCCGTAGCGCCGCCTCCTCCGCGTTCAATGCCGCCCCCTCCGCTGTCCATGCTGTCCAGGGATTCGCTGGAAGCGCCGGCGTCCTTGCGTCTCTGGTAGAGCTCGTGGCTATAGGACAAAGGGCAGCCTTGGATCCCCAGGAAAGGAACGATGCTGTACTTGGGTGCGACGTTGAAGCCGTCCTCCCCCAGGGAGGATGCCTGGTTCTCCCGTGCCTGGCTCAAAGCCGCCGAGAAGCACTCCAAAAAGTGTTGGGTAAAGTGTTGAGAGAAGCTGGCGTCGGCGCCTGGCGAATCGTAGCACGGGTTCTCTGACAGAAAGCGCTGGAACTTGTCGGCGAAGTCTGCGGCGGAGGCTCGCGCGTGGAGTTCGCAGAACTCTCGCCAGTCAGGCAGTGGGCATGAGGAGGAGAGCTCCGGGCTACCGGGCACCGAGGCTCCGTTCATCACTGGGCCATGCCAACCCACTGAGGAGAGGCTGGAGAGGAGAAGCACAATGGGATGAGGTTGTACTCTGTGAAAAGTCAACACGGGGTTTTTTTTGTTTTGTTTTTTTTTTTCCCCCAAATTGGGAAAAACTGCATTGTATTGAAGCAACACGGGAGATACAAATAACGAGACACATTCAGACACTCAGTCGTACCTCAACCAAGGCTAAGCAATCCTTATTTGGATGAGTTTTAAACTTTCTCATACTGTACGGTAGATACTTACAGATACAAAGAGTGTTAGTAACTTCTGCATTGGATTTTGACGATAAGACTGTTGCAATTTTTTTTTCCCAGCTTCACGTTTTTTGGGATGTGCACCTTTATTGGAACGTACAGCAGAATTTTATAAACTTTTTTTATTTTTATTTTTTAAACCACTGTTCCATCCCTGCAGTTTCATGGAAATGGCTTGACTATTTTAAGTAATGATTGAAAACAAGATTGAAAAATATGATATTTTAGAGGGTAAACACACAAAAAAAAAATCTGTTGAGGTGTTGCTGGCACATCCCACCGGGAAGAGGCTTTGGGGGATGACCCAAGACATGCTGGGGAGACTGTCTCCCGGCTGGCCTGGCATTGCCTTGAAATTCCTCCGGAAGAGCTGGATGAAGTGGTTGGGGAGAGGGAGCCTGGACTTCCATGCTAAAGCTGCTGGACCCACGACCGGACGCCAGATAAGCGGAAGAATATGAATGGATGAAGGTAAACAGAAAATGTAACAGATTTTTACTCTGTTCATTCGTGGCAAGTGGCTAACGCATATGGTCAACCTTAAAATGAAGTCTAACTCCGTGTTTGGTATTTGTCTTGATGGCAAATTCCTGTCTTACACCGTCCGGAATCATCAACTAATGTCCAATTTCATACTGGATCTAATTCACAACGGTGCTGTTTTGAATCTTTGCTGCATGTCATCCCATCCTCCCTTCATTTCCTGTTATTGTTCTGCCATTGCCGTTTAATAAGATCAAATGGGGAGACGGAAACACGAGGAAATGCCGTGATCAAAAGGGAAATGGCGGGCGTCTGGCACGGCCGTGAGCTTGCCCAGCGCGACTTTAGTGACAAGCGATCGGATTATGGCGACGGTCTGCTCGAGGGTTCTATCGGAGCACTTTGAAGGACTCTTGGTGGCCCATCCATCTCACTCACTGTTGTCTGGCTAGCTAATGAGCATGTTTGCTAACCACTGTACAATAGTGCTGCTCAAAGTAAAGTTCATTACACAGTTTATCTTCTGTAATCGCATAACGGCAGTGAAATTGCACGAAAATTTGGACTGGAAATCTAATTGAAACAGCAGCTCTACACAAAAGGTTTAAAGAAGCCAAATGTCACTGACTTTTTAAGGCTACATCAATGAAAATGAAGTCGTCTCATTGTCGGTGGCGATTTCTGCTATGTGCAAAAAGTGCGGCCACACAGGTCGGCATTTTTATTGGCATCATGACATGTAAACCTTGGACATCTGAATTGTAAATGTGCGCACCCTTATGGAGGCATCAGGACTGTTCAAGAATTTTGCTAATAAACGAAATGAGAGATTTTTAGTTTCAAGGAAGTCGTCAAAGGGGCTTTCGCACATGGCCGCCAGTGAGGCGGTATGGGCTCAAAATGATGACATATTTTACCCTATTTTGCACACTTTGAATGGTGGATTCAAGGATTATGATAAATGTTGGAATTGCTGCACAAATTCAGACTAGATCCTACTACATTGCCATGAGAACAGACTCCACAGTGTAATTTCAAGACACACATGCTAGCTTCCAACACACGAGTGATAGGGACACATCTGCAGAGAAGCACTGGGCTGTAACACACATGTTGATCCCATTATTTATTTCTGTGAAGCGCAAACATAAAAGGATATCGAGACGGAAGTGGGCAGTCAAGGCGACACACACCCACGCGCGCCCACAAACACAAAGAGATGGCAAACATTCCACACGTGGTAAAAGGCTTTTCATACAGCATACGACACACACGTGCTGACATTCACAGAATTTCCTGGGAAAGCAGCTTGATGGTTAATCCATCTTTTTGTCAACAATTCGCGTGGACTTGCCTCCATTGGAATGAAGGATAACATACTTTTTCACTATCAGTGAGAGAAAGACGAAATAAATGAGCTAAAACGGTGACATTTACATTTACCTTGGAATGGACAAAAAAATGATTCGCTGTGATTATTTCTTTTTGAGCCACCCCCCACTCCTTAAATTTGGTGACAGAAAGTAGTCTAGACCTTAGACCATTTAGGAGCAGGTCTAAGTTGTGGCGCAGGTGGCGTAACATGATTTGTGTGAATTTCATCGAGGCATAGGCAGACAGATTCTGCGCTCTGCTGATATGTGTGGTGAATGTCATCGTATTTCATTCATAAATATGACAACAGTGTGTTTCGAACATTTTGGATCATTGTAGAAACAATTCATTGGGTGCATTATTATTATCAGGATCTTTGGGGTCAAAGTGGAAGGATCAGGTTGAAAGGCGCTATTCTGTCTGTGATTGCCCGAGCCAACTTTACATCATCCACCCCTAGGTCTGCTTGCAGTTCCTTATAAACATACCCTCCACACTTTGATTCTCTGGATGGACTCCGGCGAGCCTATTTCTGGAGACAGGAAGTATTGTTCACATCCACAATGGCACAAACGCCCCTTTCTACCTGTGTCCGCCTATGAAAATACTACAAGAAGGAAAACTGACTGCTCTTTGCGCTAGATTTGCGCTGGACACGGAAATAGGCTCCTAAAGGTGTTGATCATTCTTAAGATTTGCATTATTAGCATTATTAATCATGTCTTGATGCAAGGGAGGCAAAATGGGGTGCACGACGTGGCCGCAACTCATTTTCAAATTTGCTCTTGGAAGAGAAAATGTATGTGATCACAGAGAATAAAATATGTACTCGTTATAACAAACAGTTGTTGGCAATCGCCAATCTAAACGAATTCTGAAACAAGATAAACACTTGCGTGGCTCAGGAGACATTGTCGAACTTGGCAATGGTTCTTATCTGTTTGATTGCAAATTCATTTAGCCATTAGCTGCATATCAGGGCATCATACAGGAAGACTTTACTAGAAAGTGGTGAGAAACGAATCAATCCACTTAAAGGTCCTGTCTACATTCATGCATCCATCACATCGTCTACACTCATTCAGTTTTGTGTGTGAGTGTGTGTGTGTGTGTGTGCGTGTGTGTGCGCG
The DNA here is from genome assembly GCF_001891065.2 of Hippocampus comes. Taxonomy (NCBI): domain Eukaryota; kingdom Metazoa; phylum Chordata; class Actinopteri; order Syngnathiformes; family Syngnathidae; genus Hippocampus; species Hippocampus comes. Next base: position 62,957 of record NW_017805833.1, read on the forward strand.
CACAACAGGTCAATACCTATTCAGCTAAGAACCTACAGTGGGCCAACTTTCCACTCATTCAGCAAAATAACAACAATTGAGGTACATTTGTCAAGTTGCGCCCCCCCACACACACACACACACAGGCTCCCAGAGTCAGCATGAAACACAAGCCGTGGGACAGGAAGAAGTGGACAGCTCTGTCTCAGCGCACTTTGGCTGTATGCTACATTTATGATTGACAGACAAGAGAATGATCTGTGAATGAAAGAAGCAGCCAGAGGACGGCGGAGAGGGAGGCCTGCCTGTTTTGGCTGCAGCTGCTAAAACAATCGAGCAAATGTGTGTGTGTGTGTGTGTGTGTGTGTGTGGAGGTGGAATAAAACACGAAGGACTGAAGGGAGCGGAGGCATCCCCCCCTCGGCTTTCAACCTCAGAGCCACTGGACCCTTTCCTCCTTCTGCTAGCTCCTCCCAATCTGTTGTTAAGATCTACCACCACTGTGTCTCCTCTGCCTCCCCCATCCACACCTCCCCTGAGGGTGAGGTGGGCCTGATATCTCCGTCAGATGCTTGGGATTACTGCGTGCAAGAGTAAACTGAGCAGGGAAGAAAGGATAAGAAAATGTAGCCTGGAAAATCCTCTTCTTCTTCGTGTATCTGAGGCAGGCCTTCAAGAGTGACATACAGTATGCTGAATGAACGCTGACGTGTCTGGCAAAAAAATAATAAGAAGCACAGTTCATTCTAGTTGAAGTAGATTATGAAACTGTCTTTCATCGTAAATCATGACGGAATAAAGTTCAGTCTGTCTCTTCGTTTATTAATTGAACTGAAATTAATAGTTAAACTGATTGGTGCCTTTATCTCAGACAGCTAGGGAGTCATGGTTCATTTGCCTTTATTTTAGCATAAGCTTAACCTATACGGGTGTCTAGCAAAAAAAATCATAAGAAGCACAGTTCATTCTAGTTGAAGTAGATCATGAAACTGTCTTTCAAAGTAAATCATGACGGAATAAAGTTCAGTCTGTCTCTTCGTTTATTAATTGAACCGAAATTAATAGTTAAACTGATTGGCGCCTTTATCTCGGACAGCTAGTGAGTCATGGTTCATTTGCCTTTATTTTAGCATAAGCCTAACCTATACGACCAAAATATTGCTGTATCATACATCTATTTTTTGTTTTTTGCAATACTGATAAATTTATAGCTTGTCTGATCAAACAATGAGCGATCAGCAGCAATTTACATTTCCTGTAACAACTCCACGCTTGGTTGCTTTTTCGTTCTAACACATTCATCCATTCACAAGCTTTCACAACTAACGTTGACATACTCAACACATAGACTTAACTGACAGTTTAGCTGAGCCAGCCAACTCTCCACACCACATCCCTCACCAGGCCAGGACAGGCCATGCATTTTTAAGTCATACACTCAAAGCCACAGATACTACAGAAAGAAAAAAAAAAATACAGATTTGAATAGAATGCGAGATAGCGACCCCAAATGGACAAAAATAATATCTGAACCTCACATGTACTTGACTGCGTTTAGTAATGGAAAATCAATCAGATTAATCAATGGGGTAATGGGCAGAACACTCGCTTCCAAAAATATTTCCATCCATCCATCCATTTTCTGATCTGCTTTATCCTCAAAATTTATTACAGTATATCCTTTTTGGAATGTGGGAGGAAACCGGAGTACCCGGAGAAAACTCACGCAGGCCCGGGGAGAACATGCAAACTGCACATAGGGAGCCCAGAGCTGGAATCGAACGCGGTACCTCTGCACTGTGAGGTCAACGCACTAACCACTCGACACAGGGCCGCCCTAAAAATATTTTTAAAAGAATTTCAAAAGTTGAAGAGATTGGTTTTAATATTTTCACAAAATATTTTTGTAGAGTCCGGCTCCACACATTTTTTTTTCCAAAAACACACACACACACACACACACACACACACACACACATACAAAAATTACACACACACACACACACACACACACACACATCCCCCCCGCGAGCTGCTTCATGCCAGCAGCACGCTGGCCGTGATCGGTTAATGAGCATGATTGGTCATGTCGTGCGCTCACCCCAGGGGGTTTGGGTCCGGCCATGTTTTCTAAGATTAGCCTACACTGTGCATATGCGCATGCACTCACACACACACAAACACAGCTTGCAGCACAGACAGTACAGTAGACGGAGACACGCACCTTCACTCTGAACTCATTAAGGATATTTTCTTATATAAGATGTAAAGAGGGCTCCGGAGTGAGGACGTTTGAGGACAAAACAGCTGCCGTGTCCCACACACAAACTCCAACAGTCACAGTAAAACAACGAATTGATTGGATCAATATGACAGTAATGATTCGATTAGTAAGGATTGTTGCAGTGTGCCAGCATGCAGCTTTGACAATGGCTGGAGACAAAAATTATGACTGAGGAGGACGTTGACGATGTCGGATCAGGAGCAGCAGGACGAAAAACAGAAGTTGGGGGTCATCATTAATAGCTCCTCACTCCACCTTCCTGCCGCTGACCTTTGAACTGACCGTTGATGGCCTCCCCAGTGCAACTGGCTAGGAGGTTTTGGCATGAACAGTCGACACGAGACCGGCACATCTTTTTTTTTTTTTTTCATGTCACTATTTTGTAAAGCACTGACATGAAACGGGGGCACAAAGTCAACCTTGCAGTTTCCCACCGACAGAAGTAGTATCAAGCCTGTTTTACAGTACCTGTCAGTGTTGCAATTCTGTATCAGCGGCACAAACAAAGAATGGAGGCAGAAGGGCAGCCTGGTACATTTCTGCATTCGGTGGTTTATCTCACTGTTCTGTAAAAACGGCACTCACATGACATGGGCCGGTTGGGGTCAATCCAGCAATTTTACACCGCAAGATGTAGTACCAAGTCCCCCTGTACTTTGCTGGTATATAATCTGGAAGTTTTCAGCCTTTTTTCAATGTCGCTCTTCTGTATAAATGGCACTGAAACGGAATGGCACAAAGTCGACTTGGTAATTATCAACTGTCAATGGAAACACTTTTACAGTACCGGTACTTGTAAAACCTGCTCTTTTTTCCCCATGTTGCTGTTCTGTATAAGCAATATGACATCGAATGGGCGAATGACATCAACCCAGCAGTTTTCCGCTTTCAGAGGTAGTACCGAGCCCCGTTTACATTTCTGGTATCATCTGGCAGTTTTTCTTACCTTTCCAATATCAGTCTTCTGGTTAAAGTGTACTGACACATAATGGCACAAAGTCGACTTGGTATTTAACCGCCAGCAGAGGTAGTATCAAGCCACTTTTACACTGACGGGAAAAGCGGCCCTTTCCCACCTTTTTCACCATATAATTGTTCTGGATAAATGGCCATGGCACAGAAATGTGAGGGCAAAGTCAACTTTCCATCTTCTGAGGCTATATCAAGGTACTTTCATACTACCTATAAAAAGTGTTTTTTGTTTCCCTTGTTCATGCCACTGCTTTTCATAAACGTCAATGACACGCGACTGTGATACAAACCCAGCAAATCTCTGCGGGCTCAGACCATGTCCGAGCCACACAAGGTTCCCCAATGCTGACATCTGAGCACACGGCACCGAAATGAGCCCGTCCTCCACCGGCGGATGCCGTCACGTAACGCAAATAGAGAACAAACTGAGGCATCCATATGGCAGCCAGCGATAAAAGGATGGAGAACAAAACGTGTAGGAGACACACATTCCACCGCTGACTTCCATTTCCTGTCACTCACCCACCAGTCTAACTAATTTCGCAGATGAGCGTAGGCCTCCAAATACAGTATGAGCGTGACACCTCCACTCCAGTAGTTATTTGATGGAAGAGTTACGCAGGCGGAACCTTATACACTCAACGGACATGACATTAGATACACCGGCACAATCATACGTCAAAAAAATATTCCGTTTTTATTGACACGTTCAGAAAGACATCTATTTAATGTCATGTTTTTTTAAAGGGGGTTTGTATCTTCTTATCAGCAGTGTTAATTCACTGCACTGAAATGAAATGACTGGAAATGTCATTATTGTGGAGGAAAATTGCCTGGTTGACTTCAGTGTTTGTGTGCAAAATGGTAACTTTTACAGGCAGGGTAACAGGGGCTTTGGGTCTCACCATTTCTTTGCATTTGAGGAAAAGACAGCAGAGGCCTCACTTGATTCAGCAATGTTGCTGTTTTGTCTTTCTTTACATTGTTCAGTTGAATAGAGCAAGTCAAGGGAATCCGTAGCTGCACTTGATGGCAAATGACATGTATGTTGTGAAAAAAATGCCCCAGTCAAGACCCTTTTCACTACTTTTTGAGGAGTACATGATTACTAGGGGGTGTTACGGTAAATTCAATCATATTTTGATTTTACAGAGTTCCAACATGGATGACGTAAGGGACAGGAAGTGAAACCGCCTTGTGCACCAGCCAAAGGTTCCTTCTGTCCACAAATACATTGCAGTTCAGCTGACTTGTGGATATCGTGGCTCGTGATGTGCTTTTGGCACTACGTCAAACTGGTTGACTCATTTGAAACATCATTTCTGGTTTCGTTGACCTGTATGGCAGTTCTGCTTGAGCCCTGTGAACTCTACCGAGCAACAGGTGGGTCGAACAAGAATCAGCGCTATTGAGCTTGACGGATGAAATCGAAATATTTGTGTTTTTTGAATGAAAAAAGAGAAAATGTAATAGGACCGAACAGGAGCGGTTTGAGCTGGCATGGGTGGGTGTGGGGGCTTGGGGCAGTTATGCTTGAGCAGTTCTGTTCGAGCCCTGCAATAAGTGACCAGGACAAGAATTCATTTGACAGATAAAATTGTATACTGTATCAGTGTTACCATTCATAACAATGATTCACGTTGGTTCTTTGTGTCACTTGAATAAAAATCAGCATAAATACAATGACCTAGCTCAATGTTGTCCCCCCCCCCTCATTGATTGCTGTTGGGTTTGATCTAAACACACAGCGGTTTGGCCTATTAAAAAGACACCCAGTAGGAAGTCAATAGCAAGCCCAGCAGCCGCAACAGAGGCCTGGCTGGTGCAGACCTGCTCTGGTGCCAACAGTGGACTTCATGAATGGAGGCTGCTGGGGCTGCTTGAATGACTTTCACATGCAAGCAGCGGATGAATGGCAGTTCTAAGGAGAAAACAACATGCAGCTAGACGCCCACCCGGACACCACCACTGGTCAGGGAGCTGAATTTGAGCCCCAATCAAACGCTAATATCCTGACTCTTGGAAGACCCACACACCCACTCACTCCCCCGGTGCCTCTTTTATCCCAACTGCTCCCCTTTTGGTTCATCTTTACCCCTAAAAGTGACAGAGTCGCCTCTCCAACATGTCCAAGATGTGGTTCAAACAAACCACTCTCCTCCTCCTCAACATGGAAGCCTTTTTTTTTTTGTCCCACATCACACATGGCACCATGAAAGAAGGATGCTGACACATTTTAGCGGCGCTCACCTCAGTGCGGGACGGGTGTCATGACGACGACGACTGGCGGACACAATGCGGCTTCGAGAGGTCCTCTTATTCGTGCTCGAACGTGCTCATTGGTCACCCGACGTCTTTCCACTCCGCGGGGATACGCTTTCTTCACGGCCCGACGAGCACGTCCTCCATCCTTGCGTGCGTCGCACTGTGAGGCAGCTTGGCTGTGAGTGGCTGACGCTGAATGTCGGTGTCTGCCAGACAAGGTAGCTGGAGGATGACAAAACACTTCCGGTTTGGCGCTTCCAGCGTAAAACTGTCAGTCGCGTCCACTTCGCTTACCTCAAATGACTTTGTCATTAAAAATATTATTTGAATGATATAGATTATTAAGTTTGATTGAGTTAGACTGATCTGTTATAATTCTTTATGAACGTTCTGGTTCTGTATATGACTATGGTTTTATTTTGAAAGTAAAAGCATTTTCAGTGTTTTAGCTAACTTATTCAAAACGTTCTTCCATGAGCAAGTGTATGAGTGTTTTGTTTGTGTGTGGACTTGTGTGCGCGCCTGTCACACATTTATTAAACAACCAATGAGTGCCCGAAAAGGGGAGCCGCGCCCTTTTGTGTGTGTCTGAGCGTAAATTAGGTACTAATTCTTGATATTAACAAATACAAATCCTTCTAATACTTTTTTATACAGTCACACAAATAGAATCGCATACATGAATGCATTATACTATATTAAACTATTCCTTTGCCCATCAAATTTGCAACATCTTGCTTTCAACGACTGTACATTTTTTCCCGATATAAAAGGCTCTTAAAAGTCTTAAAGTACCTTGAAAGGTAAATTTAATTTCTGTTACATTTGACACACTACATAGAAAAGTGTTAACAGCTCTATGAAATTTGACAGATTTAAATAAATAAATGAATACATAAAGAGAGACTTCAAAATCATGAAGTTCTCTTCAGGTGAATGCGCTGAAATCTCACGCCACTCAGCTGACCAAAGTGAAAATCAGTCACACAAAAACAAAGATAGTTGAAACAAATTATTAACACAAATGCAACAAATACCCTAAAATAATAAAAACAAAACAAAGTCTCATCACAGTTCAGTACTATTTATTTCTTGGCGTTTGCACATTCTCAGCACTGTAATGTATTTAAGTATTTCGAAATAAATCTCTGAATTCACAATCCAGCATCTTTAAAGAAAAGTGCATAAAATGGCGTGTTGATGTTTACTTCTGAGTACTTGGCCCAGAGCTTCCAGCATACGCGTGTCTTTATCGCTAATCCCCTCTGAGAGGATTGACTGTGGGCATTTCACGACGGGGAACCCAGGGCCACGTCACAATGACCTGGTCAAGCAGAAGACGGGTTGTGCTGCTGGTGAGCCAACTATTGACTAATACCAGGGCCCTATTTTCATAGATTGGCGTATCTTCATTTTCATGTTAGGCAAAGTCTAGTTTACCGTGTTTGGGAATTTGACAGACCGCGCTATGCCTCACAGGGCGTTCGGCGTACAGAGGGCGTACACTACATGACAATTTGGTGACAGAATGTAGACTAGACTTTAGACCACTTCAAACCAAGACTAAGTTGTGGCGCAGATAGTGTAACGCGATTTTAGTGGATTTGAGCAAGGCGCAGGAAAACAGATTCTGCGCTCCGCTGATATATGGGGTGGATTTCATTCATAACTATGACAACAGCGTGCATCGAACCCACTGAAACATTGATCAATTCAATGAATGCATTATCCTATTTAATGTATATTTTTAAAATACCCCTGACTGTCCATTTTGGAGAAAATCCAAGACCTTCAAGTGCGCCTTTTGCTCGTGAAAATATAGAACTTAGAGCTTGTGTTCTGATTTATATATATTTTTTAAATACACAGAGTGGTTGCCAGAACTTCTGGAATTATTTGTATTTCGTTCATGGAATGCATTATTATCCGATTTAATATATATTTTTAAAGTACCCCTGACTGTGAATTTTGGAGAAAATCTAAGACTTTCAAGTGCACCTTTTGCTCGTGAAAATACAGAACTTAGAGCTTGTGTTCTCATTTATGTTTTTTTTTAAAATACAAACAGTGGTTGCCAGAACTTCTGGAATTATTTGTATTTCAGAGAACACACCTTAGACATAATGAGGTCAAGAACATGACTTTTTACAAGTTGTGAGGGACAATATTCTCTTTTTACCACTGATTGTATGTCACTTCTTGCACACTTGAAATTATATCCCTCAAACATGAAATAAAACAAGAATTAATAGGGTAAAATTGGATGTTTACATTGCACAAAGACGGTATTCTATGTTGGTTTATATATGGTGTTCTGTACTATTTTCTAAATTAAAATAGAAGCTTTTAAAATATAAATATATATGTTCATAGTGTCTGTAACTCTCCAGTGACTTGGCAAAAAACGGAATCTTAAGAGGGCCCCGGGGAATGGAGCGGGGTTGAAACTGAGCTCTACCTGTCTCATGATTATGATCACTACCAGTCAATCAGCATCCAAATATTGCAAATACATAAAAGCATACAGTCTAACCGCGAACCAGATATGATAATTGTGAGGTGGAAAACACTGCTTAATGAAAGCGATAAGTGGGCAGGGCAGGGGGTAATTGCAACGCATACAGTCTAACCGCGAACCAGATATAATAATTGTGAGGTGGAAAACACTGCTGAATGAAAATCACAAAGCGATAAGTGGGCAGGGCAGGGGGTAATTGCAACGTGCCTCTCTCTTGAGACCCTCGCCTCCTATTGATCCTTGCGCACTTCCTGCCGGAGAGGAGACATCGACACGAGTCAAATTCTAGCTTGGAGATTCTCCAAGTGAGGTGCACGTACTATTAGAGGTGCGAAATCACGAGGTAAGTCAAGAGGTAAGAATCATGGGCTACATCTGGTTCAGTTGTATCTAACTTGTAAGTTCAATATTACCATTTCATATTTAAGAATTGTTTTTAAACATTTATGGTTCAATTTTTAGACAACCTCGGTGCACTTCCTTTTATACTGTATTATTCTTATTATTTCAGTGACTTTTTGTCCCCTATATTTAAGTGCAGCGTGAAAGACTCCACTCTGAAAAAGCAACTTTTCTTCACTGAAGTGGCTGCTTTAGAGTGCCTCGTTATTGGCCGTGAGTCCATGCAGATAAAGATGATATGGCAAGGAGAGGGGGATTTTCTTTTCGTTTTTTTTTTTTTTGTATGGCAAGGAGAGGGGGATTTTCTTTTTCGTTTTTTTTTGCTAAGTCTGACTTGAAAGCCAGTTGTGGACATGGGCTACGAGCTGACATGGCCACTTTAGAGTGCCCTATCGTATTACATGGAAAAGCCCCACAGTGACCCGGTGGGATATAATCTCGCCACCGGAGGCTTTAATTCGATATGCCTTCACGGCTCAAACGTGTCCGCAAAAGAAAGATGGTGGCCCAAGTCACACCCATTTTTCCAGCTACAGTCGAACCTCTTTTCAACGTACCCCGTTTACGTTTTCACCCCATAAAGTTCCCATTTCGAAGTCCCGATTTTCATTTTCCATTCGCCAATTTTGCTTACAACGAACATCTTATTAATGTAAACTTCATGTTAATGACCAGATTTTTCCCACAAAACAGTGAAAATGCCTTCATTACAACGAACCGTAGGAAACCAACTACCTTCGAAAATGTCCAAGGCAAACATCAGCATAGTGAGCGATCGCCCGACCGGTGAACACTTTTTCTGGGTGATTCACATTTACGTAAAACTATCGGAACGCCTCATGGCCCGAAGGGGCGAAAGACGAGGACACTGCATTGACACATATCTATATATTTATCTATCTACACACACAGAAACACACGGTAGCGGTCCATCTTAGCCAATGGGATGCCAGGATGACGCTCGGTAGTAACCAAAGGCAGAGCAGCTATAAGTGTGTTGCGTTCAGGAAACACGGAACTGCGAGTAGCAGCCCATACGTATTTTTACCTTTCGTATCTTGAAATTTCTTTCGTAACCAGAGGCAATACTTTCCTGTTGAGGTGTTTCGTAACTTGAAAATTTCGTATGAAGAGATGTTACGTAAGTAGAGGTACCACTGCATTTTGGAAAACTCTGCGGAGCATTAAGCGCGAAGCGGCGGGGGATTACTGTAATATATTTCGTATTATTTATGAATTAATTGTTAGATTCGACAACGGGTGGATTTTTTTCTGAAAGGTGGTAAAATCTGTATTGCACATAAATTGTATCGGTCAAAACATCTCAAAAACGTGATGTTTTTGAAATCATAGACAGAACGTTCAGGGATACATAAAGCCATCTCTGATTACAATTTGCTGTTGACCAATGTTTTCAGATGTTCCTGTACTTTTGGTTCATGAAAGAATCCCTGTCCAAGTACAGTTCAGGTCTATTTAGCTTTTGAGATCAACACAACTGCTTATAAGCAGCCTAACCAAGTGTCTAAATATATACTCGACCATATCTTTGTTGAAGTGAACATGAACGTATCACCGCACGGCCAAATGAAGAGTGCCATCATTATCATGCTATGTTTCACATACATGTTAGCGCTGTTGATTTTCGGGTGGTTTATCTTCATGTTAGGAGTTACAATAATCATTGCTAGCTCACGTTATGTGGTTGCTGACATGTGTATTCAAATAGTATATGCATAGTACATTAGATAACCTTTGTAAGTCCTACAAGGGGGGGAATTTGCAACCAAACGTCTTTCATTGATTCTCTGGTGCCGTATTATGTTGAGTCGTTATGTTGTTGTTGGTGTGACCCTTGTACGGTCAGACTGCATGTACATACTGTACAGTAATAAACCCTTCTGTCTCTCTGTCTCGCTCTCTCTCTCCGTTCTACATTGATCCTCGAATACCCCCATTGATCCTTGGGTGCCTTATTGTTATGTTAGGAGTTGCTGCTAACACCCATGTGTACTCATACATTACAGTATATATGGCACCCTCCCACTCCCTTGCTCTATGATGATGCCCGATGCCTGCAGTGAGGTCACATGAACTTCACTGAGCTCGGCCCAAAACAGCACATCAACACCAGGAACAGTGAAAGGAGGGAGAGCACCTCGCAAGGCAAATCTTACACGTGAGGAACGTGCAGTGAATTGGAATCTAATAATATTTCAAACTGCAACTTGATAACGATGGAGCATCGTTATTGCACTAATATGATTGTCTGGTCATTAATCCCCACCAGGGCCGAATGTTGAGAATATGTATGGACTTGGTAATAAAAAGCCAATTGTTTTTAAGGGTGAGGAGTCTGGGGCGGTATAACCCGCTCTGTATTCCCAATTCGGGTTGGGGTGGGGGGCTGGGGGCGGCGGCTGATCTCCGAAGCACGTGACTTGAGTGATTCAGCGAGACGCCATGTCAGAGCAAATCACAGAGCAACAACAAGGAGCCACCTGACAGAGGAGCTCTGTTTCCATGGCAACAGCCATGTGGGGTGGGGGAGTGGGAGGGGGTGTTTGCTGTGGGAGGAAAGAAAGAGAAAGATGGAAGAAGAGGAGGAATAGTTTGGAAGATGAAATGTTATTGAGAGGACCGAGTGCAGAATCAAATGAATGAATACACACACACGCACAATCGTATCCATGCAACAGTCCTCAGCTCAGACTGGGTTGAGCTTTCCAGCCACTAAAAGAAGAAAAAAACATGAATGAATGAATGAATAAATGAATGGAGATTTTCTGGCAACTTAGTACAATGGAGCCATTGGATGGAATAGGGGGTTGCCTGCCAAAGGAAAGCACAAATCGCAAGCAGAAAATCATTTGTCCATAGCGCTGCGTCCGCCATTGAAAATAAGATGTCACAGAAGACCACAGAAATAAAGAAAAGTAAACTGAAAATCTAAGACACAAAGAGAAAGAAAATACATCAAAAAACAAATAGGAAGACATAAAAAAAACAACAATCCAAAAACAATAAAGTGAACAAATAGAATAAAATATAAAACCAAAATGAAACACGACAAAATAAAAACAAAGGCAAAAAGCTAAATAAAAAAAATAAAAATAAAAAAATAAAACTTAAAATAAAGAAAGAAAACAAGCAAAAAGCTAAAAAAAAAATCCCCAAAAACAACACAAAGTTAAAAATAAATACAAAGAAAAACAAAAAAACGAAAAACAAAAAAGCTAAAAACACAATTGAACAATATGTAATGAAACACGAAGACCACACACAAAAAAAAACCAACAACAAACAGCAATAACAAATCGTCTCATGTCAAAATCCAAATTTCACGTGTTTTGGATGTATAGAAAACCAAAACTTTTCATTGGACAGCAATGACAAATCCACACATGTCCTGTATAATTCAAACCCGAGTAGGAGAGAAGCTGTGAGCGAACAGAGAAGCGTGCGCGTCAAATCTACTAAATAATTCATATTCATAATAAAAACAGGACTTTACTGCCTTCTGCATGACAAATGAAACTTCAGGCCAGGAGACAAAGAGTAAAAGACTCCATTGTTCCTCAGTGCAGCGATGACTTAAGCACTTCCATGTAGCATTTGGAACTAAACACGACACTGCAACCGAGCGGTCTACTCTTCGGCGTGAAGAAGTGGTGACCCCTCCACTGCCCTACAAAATATCATAAAGCCATTAGGCCGTAAATATTTTAGAGAGGGGCTTGTGAAAGGATGCAAGAGGGCGGCAGTGCTATCGTGCTACATGCAGTGCAATGTCTGAAGCACTGCATCCATGACTGAAAACGCTTCTATGTGCAGTGTAGTGTACATCGTGCTATACCGTGAGCGAAAAGGCTTTCACACCCACACTGTTGTATACAAAGCGCTGCATCCTTCAGTGAAAATGCTTTCATTCATATTGGAAAATACTATACGACCTCAAGAGTGTTTTCGACCAAAACTGGCAACCGTCCCCTCCAAGTCGACTTATTTTTTTATTTTAAATGTATTTTCCCTTTATCCATGTATTTGTATTGGTCATCCTGGCTGGTGCTTAATTTTTACACTTTCATCATTACTTAAACAGCTTGCACATTCAGCAAAGGTTTTGCGGACGATTCTTACCATTTCTATTACCTCCGATGGGAACAATTGTTATGAATGGAGGTGTTCTACTGCATTTGTCAACGCATCTGTATCCCTAATATAATAGCAACACCATTAAAAACATTCATCTTGATTCCAAAACTTGCGTGCATAGCCTTTATTAGAGTAAGGTGCAATACAGAGAAGCTTCAGTAACTATCATGCATTTACTACCCATCGAAAGATGATTAAATTCTACCGTCATACCAGTTTCTTCAATCTTGAAGGAGATTATCATTGATTTTTAAATTCTACCAGTAATCAACAGTACCGAGGTGATTTGTGCACTGAAAATCCATAAAGCATTTCATGACACGGAGGAGATGAAGTGCTCCACCTGTATTCCAATCCAATTAGGTGACTACTATAAGCCAATTTTGTCCTGATACAACACAACCATACATATATATACACACACACACATTATATATAGATAGATAGATATTTGTTTGTGTGTGTGTGTGTGTGTGTGTGTGTGTGTGTGTGTGTGTGTAAACCGACAAGCACTCAAGATTGTTGTCACTTTGGTGGATTAAAGCTCCATAAATGACTCCCCAAAACCCACAAATGAAATACACTATGATAACTATGCTCATCAATCAAGATCTCTTTGATCCCCGTCTATTGACTGCAACTTAAGCTATAAAGATAAGGAAAAGAGGAAAATGCAAAGCTACACTGCCCTACAGTGGACGCTTCAGCTAACTGCAACAACATAAGCAAATCTCCTTCACCGGGAGCCTGAAATGAAGCAAATTCATCCCAAGGATAAGTGGAGCAATGACATCACCACCTTAGAGATTTTGGTCGTTCTCATGGAAACGATGCAAGTGGTCCGAGTACCTGAGAGATAGAGACCAATAAATTGAGGATTAATCATTGTGCACAATGATTCATTAAAAAATACTCGCAAAAATCAGTCGATTGAAAAAACAAAACAAAAATGTAAGATAGTCAGTGTCTTAAAAGGTTTATGTACAAATTCAAATAGTATATCCAAGCAAAAAAAAAAAAAAACCTAAACACATATAAACCTATAAATCTAAATCGGTTAAAACATTAATGACGGATTTCTATTAAAAAGTGTGTCGATGTCTTGGCGTTCCATCTCACTTTTTAGCACAGAAAGCGGAGCAGTCTCTGCCAATGCTCTCGCTCCAAGCTGTCTTGTACAGCACCTGAAACAAAGTTAATCGCAGGCAAGATGTTCTCATTGTATAAATTATTATTTTCGGAATGGAGTGGAGATAGTTCAACTTGTCTGACGTACCAAGAAGACCAGACAATGCAGGAACAGGGTGTAGAAGAAGGCCACAGTGCGTGCCATCTTATTGGAAAGGATCACACGACCCTGGAGTGACATGAGAAAACCAAGTTGGCATTGTGAGTGAGTAAGTGAGTGTGTGAGTGAGTGAGCACTTGTACCAGGCTCAGAGTTGCTTTATCCCAGGGGCTGAGGCTCAAGTAGCGACGCTGACGCTCCTGTTGACAGAAATCACAGCAGACACATGAGCGCATCGTTTGAAACTGAACAATACAAAACGAAAAGGGAGTTATGGGACTTCATACACTTTTTCAAGCTCTTCCAAGGTCAATTGAAGCTTTTCTACGTTGTTGTAGATTGATTTCATACTGACAATACCGATTCCAATTCTATATTTGAGCATGTTTGGTGGATTAAAAATGTGATTCTGAGAATTTACTAAATAGTCATATACTGTCATTCCTCCTGTTCAAATGCCAGTTTTGTGGTGAGCATCTGTCCAACAGAAGACGCTTGGACACTCATCTCGATCCAAGCGTCGCAATTCATATTCCCGGAGAGCGATTCAATTCAGTGGGAGTACGATTCAGGATGAGACGACTGAGTTTGAGAGGGTATGATGGAATGAGTTTCTTGTCGTCATCGAACAGTATGAATGAAAGCGTCAGTAGGTTTCTGTAAATGTCGAACGATAAATATACCTCTCCAATAAAGAAGATTCAATATACAGAAATATACTATATTTTATAGCGGAACACTTTGATTGAGTTCAATTTTCTGAGAGAGAGAGAGAGAGAGAGAGAGAGAGAGGAAAGAGAGAGAGGGAGGAGGGAGAAAGAGAGAGAGAGAGGACAGAGAGAGAGAGGGGAAGAGAAGGAGAGAGAGAGAGAGAGAGAGAGAGAGAGAAAAAACCTGCAACTGCCAGGCTCTATTGTGGGATGCTGTCATGTGTTGTCCGTTTTGTACCTTCTTACTGAAGGAAGCAAACGGGTCCAGCCTCTCTTCGTATTGGGAAGAGTAACGCATGACTGTGTCATCACTGCCTCCCGCCTGCAGCACACACATAAGGAATCGTGTGACATCAGATCATGACTCGCCCACACACGCTCTCGCGACAAAAACAAAGAGAGCCATACTCTGCCAGCGTAGCTCTGTAGGAACTTGATCTTCTCATAGAGTTTAATGTTGTCTGCGCGCAGGCTGTCCAGCTCGTTCTGCAGGGCCTGCATGGTCTGCTGCATGGAGCGGCTCTCCTGGAACGAGCGGTCAGAGGTCACAGGTAGTGTGTGAGGCATGTGTGAGTGTGCGTGTGAGTGTGAGACGGGGACTCACGGCTTCCAGTTCCTGGTTGCGGGAGCGGAACCTCTCCCTTTGGCTGGAGATGATGGAGAGCAGAGAGTCCATCTGACCTTGAGGCAGCTCGGCATGGACGCTCATTCCGGAATCTAACAAAAACAAGAGAAGTCTTTAAAAACACATGCAGCAGAACCTTTAGACAAAGTGAAGCCTTTTTTAGAAATCGTTTCCATAAATAAACATTGACTCCCTTGGTACTGTAGAAAGCAGGTAGTACAACCTTCATTTTTCTGACTTTTGGACGATGGAGATTTCAAATATACCGTCTGGCCGATGCTGCTGCTTCAAAATGAAGCCACTTCAGAGTTTATTACGCGGCAATTTACTCATTCAGTACCAGCCAATTCTGGACCAAGTTTGAAAAGACGTTTAAAAACGTCTTTGGGAGTGAATGAGTTAAATGTGTCACTGCTAATGGTTTATGATTCATCACTGACAACTGCATCAGAACGTTAGCTGGCCCTCATTGTCATTTAGAAGATGCAAACCGGATCAAGTGGTTGGGGTGTCACTGCTCTTCAGATCGTGATGATCGTGAGTGAGGAGCAACCGCGCATACAAACGTACCGGCAAACATAGCGGTGGCCTCTTTGATGGGCTCGGGGATGTTGATGACTTCGGCGCCCTCGGCACCGGGTCGGGGAAGGGAGGACATGGCCTGGATGGTACTCAGGTCATGCTCCAGCCTCAGGATGAGCTCCTTCTGCTCGGCGCTGATCCGCACTGCTGCAGAAAACTCCCCCTGAAGCTCCGCATAGCGACCTGGGGAGGATTAGAAAAGGTAATTTTTTCCACATCAACCATCTGGATTTGTAACTTGTCTTATTCGGAAGGCACTCACCTGCGGGAGGGCTGTCATTGACATAAACAGTCTAACATCTTGAAAAGTAACCTCATTTTTCTTTTTCTCTGAGAATACTTGAACAACAAACCTCCACAGCACACTTATAGTATTTGTATAAAAGAGATTTACTTCAATTATCACACCTAGGGTGCATGTGAATAATAATAATGATGATGAATGAATCAAAATGTCAATCATAACAAATACATTGTGAACGTTTCATACAGTGATATTGCTTTTCAATGTTGTAGAAGGGGGAGGGGGGCTGTCTTACAGTGCTGAGAACAAACATGATACGTTTAGTAAATAGAAAGATATAAAGAAAGCGATGATACATGAAGAAACAAATGAAAAAAAAATGGAGGAAAATAGCATCTGGGGAGTGACGGAAGTGCTGAGAAATGGGGGTGGGAGGGGGGAGGTGAACCGTCCCTTTTACAGTCATGCACAGCACACACACTCTAAGCAGTGGGGAAAAGCGTTATTACTTCCACGTTGTTGATGATAAGGTATATATAAAAAAAAAAAAAAAAGAAGAAACATAACATAAAGCCTCAACAAGCATCTTAAAGCTTTCCAAAGTTGTAAGGGAGGGCTGAAGATCTCTCCCCGGGTCATTTGGTTGTCAGTCTAAACTGTAGAGGAAGCTACAGGAGGGGATGAAGAGAGACATGAATGGAGCAAATAAAGGTGGACAACTACATCACTATTTGGCTTTTTGCTTCCTCTTTTGTGTGTGTGTGCGTCTGTGTGTGTGTGTGTGTTACATTGAAATGTTGAACTTGGAAACAGAGCGAGGAAATGACCGAACTAAATCAAAAGGACACACACAAGCAAAGTGAAGAAGATGTGTATTGTGCTGTATTTAGGTGTGTAACGACTACCGAGTGTGTGCTATGCGTACAGCACCGCTGCGTAAGGGGGGGAAAAAAAGTGATTCCTTACAAAAAACCCACTTCATAAGATATATTCTAAAAGTATTAATATTATTACAAAAACATCTTGAGGTGTTTCTTTCTGTCTCTTTTTTTCTTTTCTTTTTTTTTTGTTTTTGTTTTTTTTTTTTGAGTTTTTCCTGAATAGGGTGACCAGTGCTGCTGTCCAGGCTTCCATCACAATAATATTAAAAAAAAAAAAAAAAGAAAAAAAAAAAAAGAATAAGCACTACTTCAAAACAGATCATACAGTAAAGCTTTACGACTTCAGAAAACATGATATGATATACAGCATCTGTTACACCTTTACAATGTTATTCAACAGTGTATAGAATCATCTGGATCTTTAAATTTGTAGAAAAATATCTGTGGATCATGGAAAAAGTCCTGAATCGTCCCTTCTCTCGTCTTGCCTTCCAAACAAAAAGCACTCTGTGACACTAAGTTGACGCCGTAGCTACTTGACCCCGACTCCTATTTACAATTTCTTATCCTCCCTCAAAATAGTTGGCACACGTCATCTCAATACCTGCAGTGACGTCACAGCGAACCTGACACGGAACAGAAGGAGAAGACAAATCCAACAAAAAGAAAAACATAATGCCCTATGAATAAATTCAGTGTTATTACAGTGTCTGCTGTTTTTCGGCGTGCTTCCTCCTTCATTCTGCTTGTTAGGTATGTACAACGTCAAGGTGTGGTGGTGGGGGGGGG